>NC_139957.1:40123666-40208666 GCF_963454915.1 Gymnoscopelus microlampas
AGGGTGCAGCCGTCAGGAGACGAGGAAACATACCTCTCTACATATTTGGGGTGAGCATTTCTACAACAGCCTACAATATCAAGGACACTATCGAGTCGTAGACATTGGGCTAAACATTCCAGACTATGGTAATTTAACTCGCATAGCCGGCCTACCACACAGATGGACTTGAGATCAAATTTTCCAGCGATTTTGATTTCCTCTGGGTCTAACACCTACTCACCCACACGTCTGGATAGCAAGCGGGGATACCATTTTCTTTTAAATCTCGATTGGCGTTGCCTAAACAACATAGGCTAATCCACTTCTAGAGACAGAAAGCATGTAAATACTAATATCTTACCAGACGAGCTGAGCGTCTGGAAAATGTTGTCAAAGTGCGGTGCTTATTATGTTGACATCCTACTATAATTCTAGTAACCTCTGTCCGTTTGTAGTGGTGAGTGAGTGAGTAGGTGAAGCTACCCGGTTCTCCTCACTGGCTGGACCAATTGCTCTGATTTTGCACACAGCCAAATGGTAATTGACCATTACCATCTGAACTTAACTGTGAAGCCCGTTTTTCACTTTCATCAAATCTCAGCTTCTTATTAGCGTTTTTGTGTCACTGTCGCCATGGTTACGGGGCTGCCCAGCTATGGGACGAACTGCCTCCCGGGTTGCCAGATCATGTGCGCATATCCCCCCACGGATGCGTCGACCGGGTATGGTCTAGTTGATACAATTCTTGTTAAGTCCTTAACAAAATATCCAGGTTTGTTCCACTTTGAATGTACTTTTCCTGCTTACAAAAACTTGTGAACCTGCACACTGTCTTTTACATTCTGCTATGAAAATGAACAGCGCAGCTGTGAGGCAGAATGACCGTATATCCATAGGTTATGTTTGTGACTTCATCCCCACAAACAGACCTCTAGTAGGCTATACAAACGGAAGCGCTTCCGTACATGTCACCGATTATCCTTGGATAATTATTCGTTCGCCAGCAAACATACGGCAAAATGGTCCATTTGGTTACATCTCGAGTTAAAAATGGATAAATGAACACTGAGAACTTTTGTGCAGCGTGTGCAGAGGTGCCGACAGACAGACAGATATATGAGGACCGTCAGTCCATTTGGTTACAATTTAGCCTAACTTAGCCTGGTTAAAAATGTATAAATTAATACTTAGGATTTTTGTGTGCAGTGTGGCGTGCGTTGAGGTGAGAGAGAGGCTATGAATGAAGTTAACAAAGTTCAGAGAAGCCAATTGTATGGTTTGGAGTTAAACACAGCGTTTTAGTTTTCGAGAAAGATAGAGAGAGAGTTAGCCATTTTCATTGTGCCTCACACAGTGCGCAAGTAGGAATACGAGCATGAGATTTGATGTGGCTGTCATCTTTAGAATTGCACAACGGGATAAACTGTTCTTTCAGTAGCATTCCAGTTGACACAGTGAAACACTACACCACATTACACACACATCTACGCACAATGGACGCAAATGATCCCATTAACCATCACAATGACACATCTCCAAGTGGTCTCAGGTGTGAAGACATGCCCGTCTTGGGGGAGCGTGGGGGAGAGCAGTAAATCTAACCTAAAATGAACGTCTGGGATGGAATCAAGATGCAATATTTCGGTTTTAGGAAACGTCTCAGATATAATAATAATCCAATTTGAATGGAATATTAAGGAAAAGTCATGGAAGGGGAGCCTTCTGAGAGCTTCCTGAGCAAAGATAATTGACTTAAAAATTTCAAAATCGTCCAGGCTGTCCGCTCTGACACGTGTGTGTTAACCTAACACAGACTACAGCAAAAGTGACTACAGCACCCAGTTAAACAGTAGCTATCATTATAATGAGACACGTCAGTGAACATCTAGAGCAGGGGTTCTAAAACTGTGGGTCGGGAGCCCCAGGGGGGGGTACCCAAATGGTTTTGGGGGGTCCCCAGATGATTAGCTTAATGTTAATCATCGTTTTCCCACTCAACTGTACACAAATCAACATACAAGTACAGTGTATACAGGGTATCTGCACATTACTAAAGTGACAAATTAAGGACTTAATCAAAAGCAATCAACAAACTATACTATAAAACATTTTGAAACATTGTCAAATATCACCTGCGTATTACATGCGTTGTGAGCATGTAGATCGGATATTTCCACAATAGTTATCTGTGGAACCGAGTTTGTCAGTGAATAAATTGTGACTCCTTCACCAGTACAATTCTCTTAAAAAGCTGACAAATCTCCTGCTTGAGCTCTGTATGTATCTGGATAAAACCAACATACTACCAACAGAGACGACTGACGACGATATTAAATGAAGAAACACCACATTACAATATGTACATATTCAACCGTTAAAATCATATTTAAAGTTTTTCATGAGCATACGTTGACTCGCCAATCATAAGTGTGGTTTTCTGACGGCCTGTTGCCCTCCTGCGCTGCTCCTCGCAATAAACACAACATACACAGAGACACACACAGAGACACACACACACACAAAGGCCTGAGCTGGCTGCGCGGTGGCGTGGCAGTGTAACAGACTTCCATTGCAACACTTTGCAAAATAACAACCAGTAAGACTCCCTAATCGGGAGATAAGCGACCGTAGGTCACATGGCATTTTATGTGAGCTGCAGTGGCAGGGGGTCCTCCACTGGGGGCACCACCACTTTTGCATCCGTTCTGGAGCACCAGGAGTGGGTGGTCCCCGGGAATGCCCCGTGAGCAGCCCCGTTGGGGTGGTCATTTGGTAATTTGTCCACATGTGCTCATTTTCTACACTTGGGGGTCCCCGAGGCCGCTGGGGGTCCCTGGAGCTCCGGGGGTCCTTGGAGGGTGTAGTTTGGCAGGTAAGGAGTGTGTGTGCAAAATCTGGCATGGATCGGGGCAACGGGTGCGGAGATATGAGCAGGGCAAAAGTGTGACGGACGTGTGTGACGGAGTGACGTGACGGACGGACACCTGGAGCAGGTTTCTATAGTAAGTGCGACCTACGGTCGCAATAACCAGTAAGACTCCCTAATCGGGAGATAAGCGACCGTAGGTCACATGTATACAGAAGAGGGCTGTAACGGCGATTGGTTCCTAGTTGTGTGGGCAATGTATAGTTGTGTTTGGTGGTCTAAGAAATGTGGTGGCAGGCATGTTGATGACATGAGTGTAGACATACTGTGTAGTGTGTAGCAATTTGCGTGTTTTTAGGGGCAAAACTGTAGGAGTAGTGGGCAAAAATGTGTTGTGAAAAGCGGCCTGAAGGTGGCGCTAGAAGAGGGCCATGTGAGAAATTAGGGGTGGGGTGTCCGCGTTGCCTTGGCGGACGAATAGGTACCGGCCGCGGCTCTCCCGGACGCTCCTAGCCCGAGTTACGGCATTTTATGTGAGCTGCAGTGGCAGGGGGTCCTCCACTGGGGGCGCCACCACTTTTGCATCCGTTCTGGAGCACCAGGAGTGGGTGGTCCCCGGGAATGCCCCGTGAGCAGCCCCGTTGGGGTGGTCATTTGGTAATTAGTCCACATGTGCTCATTTTTTACACTTGGGGGTCCCCGAGGCAGCTGGGGGTCCCTGGAGCTCCGGGGGTCCTTGGAGGGTGTAGTTTGGCAGGTAAGGAGTGTGTGTGCAAAATCTGGCATGGATCGGGGCAACGGGTGCGGAGATATGAGCAGGGCAAAAGTGTGACGGGACGTGTGTGACGGAGTGACGTGACGGACGGACACCTGGAGCAGGTTTCTATAGTAAATGCGACCTACGGTCGCAATAATAACTTTATGCATATAGAACCTTTCAAAAACAAGTTACAAAGTGCTTTACTATAAGAACAGTTAATATACAATAAAAATCAGAAATTAATTGCATAAAAAGTACAACAGCTCTTAATTTAAGAAAAAGCTGTGCGATAGATAGGTGAGTTTTTAGAAGAGATTTGAAGGAGGACACTGAGTTTGCCTGCCTGAGGTCCCCTGGCGGTGAGTTCCACAGCCGAGGGGCCCGAACGGCAAAAGCCCGGTCTCCCTTTGTGACAAGGCGAGACTTTGGTACCGTCAATAGGGCCCTGCTGGATCATCTCAGTGCAGCGGCCTAGCTTATAAGGAGTTAAAAGATCACAGATATATACACCGGAGCCTGACCATTTAGGCCTTTAAAAACAAGCAGCAAAATCTTAAAATCTATTCTTAAACTCACAGAACTCACAAAAAGAATGGATTTACGAACTATGAAGGTCGCAAGTCATGCAACCAACATAAAAAGTGGAGCATAAATGATCAGCATTGATCAAAATATCGCAGCTACAATGAAGGTCGCAGCGAGCCAAGCAGCCATCATCTGATATACATAGGCTGCTCATCCTTCTGACTTTGGAACCGACGTATTAGCCTACTGTCAACTGCGTGGAAAGAGCCATATGGAACTAAGTGATGGAAGAATACAGGCAAGTGACTATGCCAGCATCATGAAACAGTTAACACTCTGTGTCACGCCACAAGCTTGTATATCTGCTATTTTTGAATAGCCCAATGTATAAAATAATGGTTATAGCAAAAAAAATCTAAACTGATGTGTTCCCGGATTGAATGGGTTAAAAAGGCATTTACAGGAAGTATCAGACGGCTGATATTTAGTCACAGTGTGAGGTGTCTGAGAGTGTCTGAGTCTGACAGCAAGCTTTAACTGCACACTTAACAGGAGACGACATTAAAGTGGGGACGACAGCAAGCGAACGTGTCTGATCTGCATGAAAACAAAGAGTCAGGACGCATCTACCTTTTAACCCATTCAATCCGGGCGGGAACGCATCCGCGTCATTTTAAGATTTATTTGGCTATTCATAAATAGCAGATTCAGATCTGCAATTCTTTTGAAAAATCGTGAACATTTTGTGCAAATCTTTGAATATATATCTTTTTAAAGCAAACATTTGTATTTGTATCTCTTTTTCTTTTTTTTTCCTTTTTCCCCCCCCCGCTAATATGAGCTTGTATATCTTCTATTTTTGAATAGCCAAAGAAATCTTAAAATGACACAGATGCGTCCCCGGTCTTAATGGATTAACCCATTAAGACCTGAAGCCGATTCTACATGTCTCCTAAATCCCAACAGTATTCTGGAAAAAACGTATGTTTCTATATCAGTGGTGTTCAATCTTTTTCATGTCAAGGACCCCCAAAATGATATGTATTTGGCCGTGGACCCCAATCTGAAAATGTTTTGTTCCAGGGACCCCCAGATGCAAAGATTTAAGTTAAAAATGTTCGCTTTAAAAATGTATATATACAAAGATTTGCACACATTTTCACGATTTTTCAAAAATCACCGAGTGCCGCGCTATGAGCTTGTAGATCTGCTATTTTTGAATAGTCAAAGTGTAAAATAATGCTTTTTAGCTCAAATAAAAAAATGACAGATGCGTTCCACGTCTCAGTGGATTAAGCACAGGGCTGCTGCAACCCGTTTGAGTGCAGGGAACAGTCATATCCTTTAGAGCAGTGGTTCCCAACCTTTTCCACTCAAAAGTGACGATATTGTATTTGTGTTATTTACGATAAGTAGGCAATATATTCCTGTGATCCTATAAAGATCCTGGAGGGGGAGTACATAAGAGCCTATAGAGCACAGATAGGATATTTTTGTACCTTATAATAGAGCGCACAAAGTCACATTCATTCTGCAGGCCTGGAGAGATCATGGTGAAGGGCTTTTATGACACAACATGAACAAATAAGGAAATAGTAGAGTCCTGGAGGCAGGATGAAAAGACAACGGTACTTCACTCCATGCTAACCAGCAGCCCAGGGAAAGGTCAAGTTACTATGGGGTGTGTTTGACCTTTCTGAGCCTCCGTAGGGCTAAAAAAACACATGTCTGTGTGTATGTATGTATGTACGTGTACTATATATATACGTGTATGTATGTGATATATACAGTGGTGGAAAAAGTACTCAAATGTTTTACTTAAGTAAAAATATCAATACTGCAATGTAGAAATACTCTGTTACAAGTAAAAGTCTGGAATTCAAAATGTACTTGAGTATACTGCAAGTTCACGCAATGCGTCGCATTGCAACGCATTGTGTGAATTTGCAGATCAATGTTGTACTACCATAAGCTTCCTGTTAAAACAATGTGAGGTATAAAGAGACAGATAAATGCTGTCTTCTACCCAGGCTACAACTCTGGACTACTAATCTCTACTTCACATCCTGAATGTAAGTAATATAGCGAGCGTGTGTGTGTGTGTGTGTGTGTGTGTGTGTGTGTGTGTGTGTGTGTGTGTGTGTGTGTGTGTGTGTGTGTGTGTGTGTGTGTGTGTGTGTGTGTGCATGTATGTATGTATGTATGTATGTATGTATGTGTATGCGTGCACGAATGCACGATTCGGCTGTGATGTAATGTGTTGTTTTATAATCTTGGCCATATAAGATTACAGATAATCTGTGTACAGAGTGTGTGTGTGTGTGTGTGTGTGTGTGTGTGTGTGTGTGTGTGTGTGTGTGTGTGTGTGTGTGTGTGTGTGTGTGTGTGTGTGTGTGTGTGTGTGTGTGTGTGTGTGTGTGTGTGTGTGCGCGCGCGCGCGCGTGTGTGTGTGTGTGTGTGTGTGTGTGTGACTCAGCAGAAAAGCCAAAATCTTTAACCCATTTAAACTGGAAAAGCATCTGTGTCATTTTAGATTTTTGATATATATATATATATATATATATATATATATATATATATATATATATATATATATAACAAAAAGGGGACTCCTGCACATCCAAAAAACCCCGTTGGAGGTGCAAGTCTAGTCAGCAGGTATATAAAATATAAAAAAGGGGATGAACCTTCAAAGAAGGGACTGCACACTCCAGGGAACAGAGATGGACAATTTACTATTGCATAAGTATTTTATTAGCACGACGCGTTTCGCCGTGAGCTTCGTCAGGTGCTATACTATGCTTTTGTATAGCACCTGACGAAGCTCACGGCGAAAGGTTCATCCCCTTTTTTATATTATAAATATATATATATATATATATATATATATAGCAACACAGTTGTGTTAATAAACTCTTAAAGCCCCATCATACGGAGGTGTGGCCAATGCCATTTTGCTATTATGAGTGCAGTAATCTGTGCAGTGCGCCAAGGCTCTACGCTGTAAAACGGCCCTGAATTAGTCATGGGTGTGTTTGGGCGTTACTTTAACTCATTGACTGCCAATGACGAGTACACTCATCAGTTGGCCCGAGGTCCACAGTGCCAATGAAGAATATGACGAGTTGAGTGTTTTCAGTGGTTTTCCACTAGATGGCGCTGTTCGCTATCCTATGAGTGATGACTTCACTGCCAGAGAAGGATAGACCTGGAAATGATGTCATTTTTCCTCCATTTCTGTTGCTTTTTGGTGAAAACAACCTACTCTACATTCAACTGCCCTCAACTATGGAACGGATGATCGCGGCGGCACGCTCCACCCCCCCCCCCCCCGATACGTTTTTTAAAGTGATCGATCATACTAGTGATAAATATTCTTTGATTTTAGGTAAGCGAAAACACTCGAAAATCGCTTAGCAGCGGCTTAGCAAATTATGTTTTACGTCCAAATCTCTTAAGGCTCACCTGAATTCATGCCTGAGTTGCAACTGTACTTGGTACACATTTTTTTCCCACTCTACACCAAATCTCTTCGCCAAAAATTCCTGATCAGCTATTTCTGGCGGACGTTCCTCCCCAGAGTAGGGATGTTGGGGTGAACAAGTGAACAAATCTTTAAAAAAAGAAAATTGCTGATCTACAACCTCACAGTGCATCGTACTGGGACACATTGATATGGTTTTTATTTGTGGGAAAGATTTTTTTTGTGCCTATTTCAGTGGTTCTCAACCTTTTCAGGCCGTGACCCCCAAATATAATCATATTTGGTGTGTGTGTGCGCGCGCGCGCGCGCGTGTGTGTGTGTGTGTGTGTGTGTGTGACTCAGCAGAAAAGCCAAAATCTTTAACCCATTTAAACTGGAAAAGCATCTGTGTCATTTTAGATTTTTGATATATATATATATATATATATATATATATATATATATATATATATATATATATATATATATATATATATATATATATATATATATAACAAAAAGGGGACTCCTGCACATCCAAAAAACCCCGTTGGAGGTGCAAGTCTAGTCAGCAGGTATATAAAATATAAAAAAGGGGATGAACCTTCAAAGAAGGGACTGCACACTCCAGGGAACAGAGATGGACAATTTACTATTGCATAAGTATTTTATTAGCACGACGCGTTTCGCCGTGAGCTTCGTCAGGTGCTATACTATGCTTTTGTATAGCACCTGACGAAGCTCACGGCGAAAGGTTCATCCCCTTTTTTATATTATAAATATATATATATATATATATATATAGCAACACAGTTGTGTTAATAAACTCTTAAAGCCCCATCATACGGAGGTGTGGCCAATGCCATTTTGCTATTATGAGTGCAGTAATCTGTGCAGTGCGCCAAGGCTCTACGCTGTAAAACGGCCCTGAATTAGTCATGGGTGTGTTTGGGCGTTACTTTAACTCATTGACTGCCAATGACGAGTACACTCATCAGTTGGCCCGAGGTCCACAGTGCCAATGAAGAATATGACGAGTTGAGTGTTTTCAGTGGTTTTCCACTAGATGGCGCTGTTCGCTATCCTATGAGTGATGACTTCACTGCCAGAGAAGGATAGACCTGGAAATGATGTCATTTTTCCTCCATTTCTGTTGCTTTTTGGTGAAAACAACCTACTCTACATTCAACTGCCCTCAACTATGGAACGGATGATCGCGGCGGCACGCTCCACCCCCCCCCCCCCCGATACGTCTTTTAAAGTGATCGATCATACTAGTGATAAATATTCTTTGATTTTAGGTAAGCGAAAACACTCGAAAATCGCTTAGCAGCGGCTTAGCAAATCATGTTTTACGTCCAAATCTCTTAAGGCTCACCTGAATTCATGCCTGAGTTGCAACTGTACTTGGTACACATTTTTTTCCCACTCTACACCAAATCTCTTCGCCAAAAATTCCTGATCAGCTATTTCTGGCGGACGTTCCTCCCCAGAGTAGGGATGTTGGGGTGAACAAGTGAACAAATCTTTAAAAAAAGAAAATTGCTGATCTACAACCTCACAGTGCATCGTACTGGGACACATTGATATGGTTTTTATTTGTGGGAAAGATTTTTTTTGTGCCTATTTCAGTGGTTCTCAACCTTTTCAGGCCGTGACCCCCAAATATAATCATATTTGAACTGGGGACCTCCCATCCTGATGAGCACTTGGAAATGTAGGAGGTACAATTGTTGAGGCATTACATTTTCTTTAACTCGGTTCCACAGATAAATATTGTGAAAATAGCAGATCTATAAGCTCACAACGCCTCGCAACATGAGGCGTTGAGAGCTTGTAGATCTGCAATTTAAAAAATAAATATAGTATAGTTTGTTGATTACTTCTGATTCAATATATATATATATTTTTACATTTAAAAAGGTCTTAAAAGTTCTTAAATTGTCACTTCACTGTCATTTGGGGCCCAAAAATCATCTCGACCCACAGCTTGACAATCACTGGCCTATTTCACTGAATGAGCGCCTGTTTTGGCCAGATTCGGCATGCTGGGGTTTAAGTGGTTAACTGTCTCTCTCAGCCATGCAGACACGCGCGCGTGTGTGCACACACGCACACACACACACACACACACACACACACACACACACACACACACACACACACACACACACACACACACACACACTACACAAGCAACTACCAACCTCAATAACGCCTACAGTCATGTTATTTTGGGTTGCAAATGCTGGCATGGCAGTTTCTTGTCTCTGGCGTCTGAAATCCATAAATGCCACAACAGTAATCTTTAAATAGAATGGCTTCCAAATCTGATGGGGCAGTGAGAATGGGGGATAGAGTGAGTGAGTGAGTGAGTGAGTGAGTGAGTGAGTGAGTGAGTGAGTGAGTGAGTGAGTCAGTGAGTGAGAGAGTGAGAAAGAGGGGGGAGGGAGAGAGAGGGAGTCAGGTAGAGAGAGATAAAGGGAGGAGGAGAGGGGGATAGAGAGAGAGTGTGGAAGAGAGAAAGAGGGGTGGTGAAGTGAGAGGGAGAGAGAGACAGAGTTTTGGCTTTGCAAGTTTTTTTAAATGAAAATGCATCATTTACTACAGTAAGCTTTAATACTGATAAAAGGTAAAATAATACGACGAATATAAAGTTTGCTTTTATGTCAACTATTATTCACCCAAAACATCATGAAATGATGAGAGATGTACTACCCGGACACTAGCTTCAGCTTTTGGGCCAGCTCCTTCATTGATTGATTGAATGATTGAATAATGTACAGTACTAGTCAGAACTGTAAACAGCACGTGGTACAGTAAGACAGTGGTTCTCAAACTTTTTCATGTCAAGGACCCCCAAATTGACACTTATTAGCCCGCGGACCCCCATTTGAAAAGATGTGCCAAGGACCCCCATAAGAGAAGATTTTATTACGGCTCTAGCAGTGATTTTGTGAAGGCGGCGGGCGCACTGGGACGCCTGCAGCAGAGGACCTTGGAGTCGGAGAGCCTGAGGCGCCGCGATATCCTTCAGCAGGACCTTTTTGGAAACCTACGACAACCTGACCATAAAGACCCCGATGGGCCTGAACTAGGTGGCCACGCGTTGCCCGCGGGCCAGCTTCGTCATGAGGACCGACAGCGACGTGTTTGTCGACGCCGAGTACCTCGTCCACAAGCTGCTCAGACTGAAGCCCGGGAGGTGAACTACATCACGGGCTGCTTCCATTATAACTCACCCAAGGAAGATACAGGTGGCGCCATGACAAGGCGCTCATGACACTCGCTAACACCCTGGAGCAGGAGAAACGGCAACCACATGGGAAAATGACACCATCAATTTCGTAAGGGAGGGAGAAAAGCCACCAACCAACCAACCACAGCGACAAGAAACAGCCTAATCCTTAAGTTCCAATCATTGGGAAATGAAGGTAGACCTGGGAGGAAGACTGCAATTCCCCCAGGTTCTCGAGACAACCCTGAGGAACGGTTACGAGCTGCGGACATTTTCCTCTCGGACGCAAAGTATGAGTGTAATACTAATAATTATTACTCCTTGTGTGCACAACCATGGACCCTATGATATGAATTGTGGACGAGTGTTTCAGGCGAGCGTTCCGCACCGACGTGGCTAGTGGACTGTTGTTGGGGGAGAGAGTTCCGCTAGAGCGGGGCGACTGGACCGCCGCAGGGGGCAAGCGGTCTGCTCAAAAAATGGGGGCAAGTGTGATTTGCGGCGACTCTTCCGGTTACCCCGTGGAGACACTTTTCATCACTCCACTTCATTTGTCAATCTTTTTAAAAAGGTCAAGTCCAAACGGAGCTGCTGATTGTACTGGCTGGCCTTCTACATTCACTTTAAATCCAAAATATCACCATGTTTCTACAAGTCGGTGCGTTATACACTGCTACCGTCTCCACATCTGAAAAAGAGGCAGGAAAATTGACCGCTACTTTGGTTTCTTCACGTTCACGCGAGCCGCCTAAGCTGCGTTCTCTGCACTGTGGCTCACAGGCACAGCTGTTTCTTATAGCCTACGTCACTAGCACAACGTGCTCTTAAAGAGACAGATCCCCATTCACCAGCTCACAGCCACTTGCGGGTAAAAAAAGACCATTTAAAAACAAAAATCAGGTGACAAATAATTTATTATAATTTGTCACGTGAGCTCTGCCACCCATGCATATGTATGTGCTATTATAAATTCCACTGTAGTGCTGTAGTTGCCTTTGGTGTGAGTGCATGCTTAAAGTAGTAGTTCACCCAAAACAAATTGATTCATGGAGATTTTTTTTTGTTTTTTTCTCGCATTCCTAAGCCAATAATTTGATGACCGGGTCATCGGTTAATAGGAGACTCAGTCGGAGACTCTTTGAGTCTCATACCGGATACTCTTTGAGTCTCATACCGGACACTCTTTGAGTTTGGAGATATACTGGAGACTCTGTCGGTCATCAAATTATTGGCTTGAATGTAAAGTAAGTCACTTTTTGAGTGAAGTACTCCTTTAAGCCCCAGTACATGTTCCTTCCGAACATTTCTTCAGAGAGGGAGGTGATATAACTGCAAATTGGCGTCGTTACGAACTTCTGATGGGCGGTCTCAGAACTTGAGCACCTCCAAGATATACTGACTCTCCAAACTAGTGTTCGGAAAGCCTGTACGAACCGGAAGGTTTTCAGACGTCGGAAGGAAGAGCCTGTATTGGTCTTTACAGTTTCAGACATCAAGTGAGACTTCTCTCATAACTTCAGTGAGAGAAGTTTCAGATTAAATGTCAAGTGACAACAAGTCCCTTGACAACAAGTCTCTCTCTCTCTCTCTCTCTCTCTCTCTCTCTCTCTCTCACATTGAATATCACATAGAAGGCGATGGGATGTCATTTGTCTACATCCCATAGGTGAGAAGGACAGTGTCTATAGCTACTTATTCTTGCACCACATTTGTCGAACAAATAGGCTAATAATAATAATAATAACAACAACAACACACACACGCAGGCATGCACGCAGGCACAAACACGCACAGGCGCGCGCGCACACACACACACACACACACACACACACACACACACACACACACACACACACACATGCGCTGTTACAGTTACGCACAGTCGCGCACATATCGGGATCCATACACACATCCAAACCCACGCACACAAAAGATTCACAAGGTCAAGTAGTAAGGTCAGTGGGTAAGCGTGTGTGTGTGTGTGTGTGTGTGTGTGTGTGTGTGTGTGTGTGTGTGTGTGTGTGTGTGTGTGTGTGTGTGTGTGCGCGTGTGCATGTGTTCTCACCATAGACACCCTGACAGTGCACGCCGCCCTCCAAGAAGACGTTCAGGAGCCACAGAAGAGCGAACGCCAACCCCATCCTCCCCCCGGCAACGTCAACATCATCCATCCGTTCCGGTTCCGGTTCCTCTCCGGGCGGTATAACGCGCTCCGCTCCGCTCGGCGTCAACTCACTTCTCTCTGGTGTGCCGCTGCGGACCGGCGGCGGCCGCCGTTCATTCCTGTTTTTTCGGGTTCCGTCCGTAGGCCTTGCTGTCCTCTTAAATCAGACGCTCTCCTGCCTAGAAATCAGTTAAATATAATAAATAAATACATAACAAATACCTTGATATCAGTGTTAACGTGTGGCGATAATATAAATGTATTTTTATCATTTTCAATGTTAAAAAATAGGGAAAATAGGAGATCTACAAGCTCACACGTTGCAGCGTGACCCTTTGTGTGTTTGTAGATCAGCTACTTCCGTTATTATTAATATTTCACTTTTTTTTATAAATAGGGTTTAGGCTTAGTGGTTAAAGCCTGGAAAAGTTAACAGTTAACAGTTAACCAACTTAACATGTAGGCCTATTTGTCCACAGACCCCCATCTGAAAATATTTTGTGCCAGGGACCCCCGAACAAATTTGTGTTCTAAATCTTTTTTTTGATTTCAAGATTTTCTTGAAAATAGCAGATCTACAAGCAGAGCAATTTTCAGATAGATGTATAGGTTTAAAGTGCTCAGCTTTTTTGGGGGCTTGTTTTCATGAACCCTGGTTGCTTATTTCACTGATCATGATACGATATAGGCTACCTATATATTAATATAGCCTACTACAGAGGTCTTCAACAGGGGGTCCGGGACCCCTAGGGGGTCCTCAGAGCTACTACAGGGGGTCCGCCAAATCTTTGTGTGATTTTTACATTAACCACTTCAACCAAGCATCCCTATTCTGAGGAGAACTTTAGCCAAAAATGTTTTCGGCAAAGTGGTTTGGTGTAGGGGGAAAAAAGAGCAGACTAAGTACAGAGTGAAAGGTCAGGTGTACTAAGTATTGTTTAAGTGCATGGTTAAATGTCTGGAAATGCACATTAACATGAATCCAACATGATAGTGCTGTGAAACAAGTCTATGAAGCTGCCTATGAAATCTATGAAAAAAAAAATGTTTTACACAATATATGATGGGGGTCCCTGCTTTAGCCAAGGGGTCCTTCCTTGGCCTGAAAACGTTGAAGACCCCTGGCCTACTACATTGGCCAGCCCAGCCCTGGTGTGTGTCAACTCACTTCTCTCCGGTGTGCTCTGGTCCAGCGCCGGCCACCATTCATTCCCCTTGGTGTAAAAAAAAATCCTTAGCCTGCCCTCCTACTCCAACGGTTTCACTGAACCCACTCTCCTTATAAATCACTGACACGCTGCCTAGAAGTCACTCAAACAAATACATACCAAAAAAAAATAGGCAGGCCTTTAATGGTAAAATAACAGCCGTGTGTGTGTGTGTGTGTGTGTGTGTGTGTGTGTGTGTGTGTGTGTGTTAAGTGCGTGCGTGCGTGTGTGTATGTATGTGTGTGTCAAGTCAGTCAAATCGGCGGGCACGCTACAGAGAGCGCGCGCAGGTGCCTCGAGAGCTTCTCCTTGATTGTGACATTGTAAAAGAAGCCTCGCGGGGGGTCGCGGCGTCGCGAGGCGGCGGCGGCGTTCAAACAAACCGTGTCGGCATTCGGTGGTGGTGATGGTGGTGGTGACCGGTCTGTCGCCGCCTCCTCTCCGCCGCTCACGCGGACTTCTTCCATGACGTCTTTTCAAACGGTGCCGAGCGAGCACATTATTATAGGCTACGGCCGGAGGAGGAGTAGGAGATGGGGAAATTAAACGGTCGGGGGACGTCCGAATCTCCCGTCCGTCCGTCCGTCCGCCGGTCTGGTCCGTCCGTTTCTTCCGGTGCGGTGGTGGTGGTGCACCGCGCGAGCGAGCGACGCACGAGCCGTTAGATGTACTTAGTTACTACTACGACACGGGAACAGCTCGCGAGGCGGAACGTCACGAGCCGAGCCAGTTGCTGTTGGTCTCTTCTGACAGCTCGTTTCTCTTAAAAAATAATAATAATTACCCTCGTGAGACGGAGATATGAAGAGGAGGAGGAGGGAGAGAACGAGGAGGCAGCACGCGCGATGGGGAAACACGACAACAGCGCGAGCTCACGTTTATCGTCGGTGTGCGCTCGCTCGCGCGTGGGTGTTTCTGTACAGGGGGGAAATATAATAACCGGGATCTCTGAGTGAGAGAGAGAGAGAGAGAGAGAGAGAGAGAGAGGGAGAGGGAGAGGGAGAGGGAGAGGAGGGGAGAGAGAGAGAGGAGGGGGTGAGAAGGAGAGAGGAGGGGGAGAGAGGGAGGGGGAGATCAAATTGGAGAGAGAGAGAATGCCTTGCTGTTTGTGTGTTATTGAATAGAATTAAGATTGTTTTATTTATTTATTTGGGCCTTTGTAATTCATTTATGTATTAGTTAAATAGGTTTCAGTCTATAGCAAACCCTCTGAATATTATATTCTTTAAAAACGTCTCACATGGTAGAAACATAGTTGCAGCTGCTGTCCAAGACCCAAGTATCCCTCTCTCTCTCTCTCTCTCTCTCTCTCTCTCTCTCTCTCTCTCTCTCTCTCTCTCTCTCCGTAGAGTGATGCAATTATTTCAGTGTGCATCACCACACAATAATACAATGGAATGGGCAGATAGATGACACACAGACAGACAGATAGATAGAGAATAACGAATAGAATAAATAGCTATTATACTAGATATGCATTACAGGACCTCCAAATGCTGGTTGGTTCATTGCCATAGTAGTGGGGCGGCATAGCTAACCTATTGTTCATTTTGTGATAGAAGCGCCAAATGTGGCAGATGTGTTGATAGATATATTGGGAACAAAACTAGATATTGGGCCATCGCACTTTTTTTTTTTTTTTCAAAATGACCAGTGGTTGGTCTAATCTTCCTAACCCACCCTCTGGTGGCTACTACAGTTTCTGTCCTAGGAGGCTGAAATGTGAAGGTGTGCACGTGTGTTCATACTAATTGACTAAGTGGGAGTGTTGCAGTGGGAGTGGCCTATTGCAAAAAATTGCATAACTTCCAATACAAGTAGATTCACAGATTTGCACAAGATTTAGTGGAATGGTTGGTTATGACCCAAACAGCAGCTCAGTAACTGTTCATGCCATTTGGCAAAAAAGGGTATGGCAGCGGGTGTGGCCTATAGGCAGTGAAATCATTATTTTAGCCAAAAGATGGCGGTGCACTCTAGGGTATTTCATCAGGAGACTGGTGTTCCTTAATTGGCAGAAGACTGGTGTAGTTAGGAATTATGCATCAGTGACTCTGATGACATCACTGAAACTCACCCGAGAGTGTCATCAGGTGAGGTGTTTGACTGGGTCGAGTGGACTTTGGTGGCTCGCCCCGGATTTGACCTGGGGCGAGCGTGTTTTGGGCCTACCGTTCTTGTATTCGACTGAACATGCTGTCAATCATGGCCATTGAATCAGAGCTTGATTGCTATGTCATGGTAAATGTGTGCTTTTTGGTGATGAATACAGGTGTTGATACCATTTCTATGATCCGGTCTTTCATGTTGTTTCATGCTAAGAGTCAGCTACTGTGCGGTACAGTATCTATTTATACAATTGGCTTGTGGTTTGAGACTTACTGTATCGGCATTCTTTGTTGAGCTATGTTCTAGCAGACCACTTGTCCAATTTCCTACACATTTAGCCTGAAAATCAATCATGCTTGTTGCCTTTGGATGGTCTACTTTTAACTTAACTCAGCATACATTTGTATTCGTATTTTGTCCCATATTGGACGCACTACATGATTACGAAACATTTCCACATGAGTACGCAACATTTTTAACCGGAAACGCTCTGACGTGAAGGCTGCACCCAGCGTTCCTCTGCAGTAAACAGTTTCATCTCACATCGTTTGGCTTGTTGTTCGGTCCCCGAGGACCCGCTGAGATCGTGAAGGTGGGACTTTGTTATTCAGGCTAATTACACTCATCATTTAAACAGAGAAAGGTGACCTCTGTCAGACCGGCCAGCCAGCCAATCAATCATCCAGCTAGCCAGTCCGTCAGACAATCAGACAACCATCCTGTCAGCAAGCTAGTTGATCAGGCAGCCGACCACACACAAATAAATATATTTCTCTGACCTCCTTTACCTCCACACCCCCACCCACTCCCTTAGGTCAGGCAGAACCTCTGCCCCCTCTTTGTAAAACCTTTTTTTTTTACATTACTCCTACAGATTCTGTCCAAACATCACGCAAATCGGTACACTGTATCTCTATAGTCATGTGATCAAGACGGATCTGTCCGATTTTTCATATTCCATTCTGATTGGCTAAGATTAGCATCTAAAGTTTGCAGGTTTTGAACAAAATGCCTCAAATCATAAAAGCAACGTGCAATTGCTGTGAAACTTTGCACGCACATTCCCACTATTGGGCTAGGCAGAGGAAGAAATGCCACCCTTTTCAAATTGTCCTGTTATAGCGCCACCAGGAGATTTTTGGTTCCCAACCTTTTCTAAAACCCTCTTTATTAAGGCAAAGTGGCAAACCTTGATCTGCTCACACTTTCCAGATGGTTCCAATTAAACAAACTATCATTAAATAATAATAATAATAATCATTTAAAAGTATACATGTATAGACTTCTCAGGTAGAAAGAATTACGACTCAGAGGAAGCCACGCTCTTTATTGAGGGCAAACAAATGAATAGAGTAACTTCCACCCCCTTCTTGGGAGTAATAGTTGAGTATTGAAGTATTGTTGGAAAGACCATATTGATTTAGTGTTGGAATTGTCCGGAGAAAAAAAAGCTAAACTGACTGAGCCTGTTTGCTACCCTTATATTACAGCTGACCTTAGTATATCCTTACCCTACTTATTGCAATATCATGTGGGCCAGTAGGCTACTTTCCCTATCTATCCCTTTTATCTCCACAAATTCAGTGGTGGACAAAGTACTCAACACCAGTACTTGAGTAAAAGTACAGATACTAATGGTCAAATTTAAAAGTAGCTCAGTCAAAATGTCACTTGAGTAAAAGTACAAAAGTAATTGCATTTAAATATACTTATATATACTTGATAACATCAAATTCAAATTTCAGGGACCCGCCTTCATTTCCATTTTCAAATCTCAATACTGTATATTAATCTTCAACTTAAGTATCCTTCAAACATACATCTTCATCTACAAGTTGACATATCAGATAATCTCCCAGTAGACCACTTCCACTTCCAATCAAATCAATCTAATTCCAATTTTCATTCATTGCCTTACTAGACAGGCAAACTATTTACAGGTCCCCACTCCCAAGTAACACCACCAGGGGGCAGAAGTGTTTCATTGTGGAATAGGCCTACTCATTTTCACCTAGTGACTCCATTTACTAAAGTAAAGTAAATACTATAAACACAAATTAGAGGACAGGCATCCATATCACTGTCAGGCGTATTTTAACATTTTCTCTGTTTTCTTATTAATTGTTTTTGTTTGTTTTTGCCTTGTGTTATTTAACTTTTTGGTATTTTTTTATTGTGTATTTATTTTATGTCTGTGATGACCCATCCTATTTGTGTGTGGTGTTGCTGTGATTCTAATGGTGTTCTCTGTTCATGTGTGTAGGAGGAGGGGACCAGCATGCATGGGTGTGCCCCTAGAGGATGGTGCACACCTACAGTAGCGCCTATCATCCTCTGGAGTATTTAAGCAGTTTGGTCAAGGCCGTTTTGCCCTCTCTCTCCTACATTGTTTGCTTTTGGTTCTTTTGAGTTCAGTTCTAAGTTCTAACCTTGTTTCTGCACTTGCACATACACTACATTTTCACACATCCATACATGCACTACACTACTACTATTTACAACACATTCTAATATTTCAGTATAAGTTATGTTCATTTTAGTTACAAATAAATACATTTTCATTAAATCCTGTGTGTCGTCTCCCACTTTTGTGACACAACAACAAGCAAGCTCACTTGAGACGTGAGCAGAATAATTTGGGAATATAAATAATTAATAAATAATTATTAAATAATTGGAACTGGCACTGAGAGCAACATTGCAGTGGTGACAACCAAACTGGTGAGTGTGTTTGCTACTCGTTTTTCCCCTATTCTGGATGCGAATACACTGCAGGATTATTTATCAGTGAAACTGGGTAATACATCTGTGACGTGTTGTAAGATCGAGTCGCCCCACAGCAGATTTGGTCCGTCTCACATCACTACTGAATGTAATAATGTTGAGGATATGTTTGATTGAGATGGGGGGGGGGGGGGGGGGGGGGTGATATGGTGATTACAACCCTGTAATGATTTATCTTCCCTGTATGAATCTATTGTGGAGTCCCTCTGTATTTCCAGGCAGCTGGCCTCTCCACAAACATAGGTGAGTGTAATGCTAAGCCAGGGTGGAATGATCACGTTCAAGAGCTTCATGCAGAGGCTAGAATGGCTTTTAAAATATGGGTCTGGCAAAAGTAGACATGGCCCTCTGTTTGAGAATAAAAAACACACTAATGCAATTTTAAATATGCCCTTCAGTTTATTAAAATAAATGAAAATACAATGAGGTCACATTCACTAGCAAAGAAGCTGGAGCAGAATAATGTGAATGATTTAAAACACCTCTTCCATCAAATATAGATGGTGTGAGAGTGGTTCTGATGACATTTCACAGTTATGGCAGAAACAGTATTCTGAGCTGTTCACCTCATTAAAATGTAGATTTTAATGAAGTGATTGTTACTCCTGCTGAAGTTCATGAAGCAGTTTTGAAGCTAGGAAACAACTGAGAACTGACAAGGCTACTCGGACGCTAGTCTCGCGTGGCCAGACAACTATTCCACAATCTCGGAATGCTACAGTATATAGAGTCTGGAACTACACCTCCCAAAATCCGAGGCAGGAAGCTGGCATCTGTTCGTCATTTCCGTTCACGAAAATATATTAAAAAATATCTTTACATTAAATGTTTTAATTTCCATTTCTGCTAATCAGCAAGCTATATATGCTTGGATGATTTTGATTTATATTAGTATACATTAGCGCGACTGTAAAGACTAAACGGATTTGGTGGGGAGGCGGGGCATTCCCCTTAATCATCAACAGAGCTTCCGTACTCCAGACTGTATGACCGGAAGCATTTGAAAATTGTGGGAGGCAACAGTCTGGCCACGCGAGACTACACGGACGCATTGCGTAATGGCAGAGATAGTCCTGTTTAGACCATTTTTAAGCACGAGAATTGTAGTCAAGTTGTAGGCGGCCCTTTGCTTTCTATATATTTCTATACCTTTTCCCCGTCTATAGGCTCTATGCACAGCAGCCATATTGGACAGAAATTGGGCCCCTTCCTTGATTCCTTCACAGGTGTTACCTTACCAATGACACTAATGAAGGCTCTGTTCCATTTAGTGTAGCACAGTAGTTCTCAAACCTTTTCATTTCAAGGACCCCCATAACTCTGAGAGTGTACAAATGGAACCAAATGGACCCGGGAGGGTCCATTTGGTTCCATTTGTACACTCTCAGAGTTACACCCTCTCAAGGAACCATGAGGGTCCCTGGACCACACTTTGAGACCCACTAGTATTTCTAGTGAGCCAACATGCACAATATCAGAACCCTGACTCTGTTTGACCAGAACGGAACGGAGCCTTCATTAGTATCATTGGTAACACCTTTGAAGGAAGTCAGAAGAGGCCCAATTTTCCAAAATGGCTGCTGTGCATAGAGCCTATTGAGGCTTCGTATGAGTAAAGTCGCCAGACTCATTTGTTTATTTTTGGAACACAGAAAAAGTCTATGGGATTTAGAATGGGGAAATTACTCTGTAACCCAGGGGGGAAATGTAAGTGACGTCAGACTTCTATTATAGCTTAAGAGTAGAAATGTTGGCGCGCGCGCTGTGGACAAGCTCGAAATGCGTTGCAATGCGATGCGTTGTGAGCTTGTAGATCAACTATTTTACAAATAACAAATCTTGAAGAAAAGCTAAACATTTTGAATATTTTTCGAAACATTTTAACAACACAAATATGGTACAGGGGTCCCTGGCACGGGGATCCGTGGACAAATACATATTAATTTGGGGGTCCTTGACATGTAAATATTTGAGAACCACTTGTTTAAACAACATTTAGGAAGCTAGCCCAAATAAGTAACTACATTTTACAAACAAGCCTAAAAAAAACAGCAACCAATATTTACAAGCGGCTTTACAGAAAAACTAGCCCAAAGTCGCTTAGGATAAGCAGACATGGCAACCCTGCTGTGGACCCAAGAGTAGGACATAAAAGGTAACGGCCCATTGGCTATCTTTGGCAAAGAGATTTGGTGTAAAGGGAAATAGTAACAGACCTGGAGCCCCGGGGAACTCTGGTCAACTATAAGCACAGTATACAGTATGTATATGGTTTAAGTGGTTAACACATATACTGCCAATCCCGAGATATCTCGGGACATTAAATCCACCCGTTACCTGCGTATCCCGAGATATCTCGGGATCGTCTTTTTATGTGGTTTAATAACGAAAAAAAAATGTTTTGGTACCATCCTTGATTTTTTTTTTTTTCCATGACGCTTCCGACCCATCCTATGAGAAAATTTCCGACAACCGTTTCCGGTTCGTTTTTTATCTTGAAAAAACATTTTTTCCCTGGTTTTGGCTAAAGATCATGGTTTTCACACGGTTTAAAAAACGAATGGTAAGCTCCGGTTGTATTTTCTTTTCTTTGATCGACGAACGGTTATCCTCTTTGTGTTTAAAAACGATCTGATAGCCGATCGGAGGCTAAGCTAATCTAAGATGGCTGGTGGGGAAACGTCACAGCCACGTCACAGCCAAACGGATATGACGTTTGCAGCCTCTTTGGGCCGCTGATTCCACAGAAGAAGAAAAAGTAAAAAAAAGTGTAAACATTATGAGGGCTCGTACGGCCGTCGTTGCTGTTTATAAACACCATCCGATCGCGGATTTTAATGGATATAATTTTTTTGTGAACGGTTCAAAAGGCTATAAAACTCAAAAACACTGGCAGTGGGTGAGTACCTTATGAATAAACTCTGGCAGGGAATGTGTTAAGGAACAGACCATGTGAAACCAAGGGCCCAGCATCCGCCTTTGAAATTGAGTCTATATAGAAAGAAAGTAGCCTCGATCTCCAGGCTTTTATTGTTTAGTTTTGCTAAAAAATTAAAAGCCTGGACCAGCGCGTCGGTGTACCCGATATAGGAAGCGTTTCATTTCCCCAACCAACCAGAGTGCAGCGGGCGTCGCTCGTAATGTTGTGTTGACGGGGCGGGGGCTGGCGGACAGATCGGTGAACTAATGGGATCACACGCATTCTCTCGCCGGAGATGTTAAACACGCCCCTTTAGGTCAGAAAACAGGAGCGCTGGTGCAGCCTATATAGAAAGTGACAGTTCATATGAATGGCCTGTAGTTTCGCTGTTTTACCCCTGCTGGTGTCAGAAGAAATAACTCTCAATGCAAGTGGGTGGGTTTTTGCCGAACTTTAGACTTGATTTTATTACCTTAAATTCCTTAATAAACATTGTCATAAATACTATATGCTTCCAGTCGCTAGTTTAAAGTCTTCTTTCAATCACCATGATATGCGTTTTGGTAAATTATGGTCCCATTTATTTTAAAATTGATGATAAAGTAGGGGCGGGATGATTTGATTGACAAGCTACCCAACAAATAGCATTAATTTCCGGTTGCATAGGATATGACGCGATATGGCGCGATATAGAAAGATTTTAAATTGCTGAAAAATAGGCTTCATTTACTGTCTGTAGAGACTATGGGCGTAACGCTGTCCATTCTTTTTACAGTCTATGTGTGAAACACATTCCTTTGTGTAATCATTTCTTGATAAAAAAAAGTTTTGTTTGTGGGGCTCATTCACAAGGGAAACAGTAGGAATCCTGAGAAGAAGCTGAAGTTCCTGGAGTCGTCGTAGAGCCGGTAGCTCCCCGGCAGCCCGATGTGCACCGTGTCGCCTGCGTTCAGCTGGAGCGACACGCCGTTGGACGTGGCGGCGTAGCCCCCGTGGTCGTTCAGCTCCAGGTTGAATAGGATCTTCTGGTCGTTCTTGTACAGGTAGACGCCCATGTAACCCTTCAGGTAGTCAGTCACTGTGTACCTGAAATAGTACACGCCTCTCACTGGCGCTGCGAACACACCTAAGAGACACACACCAACGCAGCGACGCATTGTGAGCTTGTAGATCGGCTATTTTCAAAAAATATATATAAATATGGTGTCTTATCAGTGACCAAGGAAGTTGTGCATATACCGTAAGACAACAGGCAAGAGATAAATGAGTAGACTAATTTAAAAGTTTATCATGTGTCTTTTCATTTTGACCTCAAGTGTGACACATACAGCTGTAAAAAGAAAAGCAGCCGAAAGCAGCCTTTTTTCTCCTCAATAAATCTTATGTACGTCAGCAGCAGGATTCATTCTACCCTTTTCCAAATGCCTTCATTTATGCATTTATTATTTTCAAAACAAACCTTGAAAAAAATGTGAAAGATGCAGAATAAGTTTGAAACATTTTAACAACACAAATCTTGTAAGGGGGGTCCCTGGCACAAAGTATTTTCAGATGGGGGTCCACGGCAAAAAATAATAATTTGGAGGTCCGCAATGAAAATGTTTTGAGAACCACCGTAGTAGCCCACAGGTTTCAAACAGGCTAAGCGGTGTACATGAGTACAAGGCTGGTCTAGAAACAGTTTTGTGTATAAAGGTCTCTGCGGTTTTGTGTATGTTTGGTAGTACCCGTCATCTGGTTGTACGCCTGGCCCACATTAGTGAGGATTTTGGAATAAACCAGTGTAGTCTCGTCATCAAAAGGCCCCACGGCTCCAGAGTCGGTCAGACCAGCAGTGAAAGCCACTTTCGGTCCGTCTGTCAACACACATGAGACAAAAGTTGGTCACATTAAGTTCACATGAACATAAACTTATGTTATTATTGACAAACAATAAAGTCCTGAGCGCTAATTCAACTTAGAGGGTACAAATGGAACAAAAACCTGTTAACATCGATTAAGTATAAGAGTGTAACCGACAGTACAAAGTATTGTCCAGTATTTAAGAGATGATATGTATTTAACCCATTCAATCCGGGAACGCATCTGTGTCATTTTAGATTTACTTGGCTATTCAAAAATAGCAGATCTGCTATTTTTGAAAAATCGTGACAATTTGTGCAAATCTTTGGAGAAAAAAAAAAAAATGTATATGTGCGCACACACACACACACACACACACACACACACACACACACACACACACACACACACACACACACACACACACACACACACACACACACACACACACACACACACACACACACACACACACACACACACACACACACACACACTTAACTACATTTTTGCTTCTGGGGTTCCGCGCCTAAATACATATGATTTTGGGTGGTCTTTGACATGAAAAAGTTTGAGAACAACTGATATTATAGCAATATAATCTTTTTTCTTATATTATTGTTAGGATTTAGAAGACATTTGTAAAACCCCAGATTCCCCCAAAGATTTTAGTTAAAAATTGTCGCTTTAAAGAACAATTTTCACGATAACATTTAAAAAAAATAGCAGATCTACAAGCTCGTAGCCCAGCACTCGGTGCCGTGCTACGAGCTTGTATATCTGCTATTTTTGAATAGCCCAAAGTATAAAATAATGGTTATAACTAAAATCTAAAATGACACAGTATGTGTTCCCAGATTGAATGGCTTAAAGGAATGCCCCACTAAAGCTCTATATTCTGATGGTATTCATTGCTATATAGAGTGTTGTGTTCAGTAACGGGGGGTCTCCCTGTCTCTCCAGCTAAACATGAAATACATTTTCAGGTCGGGACACCAATTTCATCCAATCAGGAGAGAGAATCCCACAAATCATCATCATCTTCAATTTTTATAGTGTTCCAGTTCCAATTTTGCATGCTCTTTTTTCTTTATCACTTCCGATTTCACGTGTTTATCCTGGATCCTGTATAAGTTCTCAAGTGTTGGAGCATCCGGTTGTCAGAGTTAGGGCCGTCACCATTATGGAATTTTACTTGACGATGAATTGCCATACAAATAATTGCGAGTAACGATTTAACTCTGTGGCTTTTAGGCCTTGTAGTAACTCATGCTGAGGAACCCTTAGGGGTCCCGGACCCCCTGTTGAAGATCTATGGCATGAAAGATGAAAGTCTAACCTGAGGTTCGCGCTGTCAGACGCTCCAGTAGAATGAAGGTCTGGTTCAGTCGGATCTCCAACGCTAAACACACATTTCACACGTCAGTCATTTCAGGCTTTGTTCAGACTACAGGCAAATCCCATTCGTTTTGGATCTTTAGGACTGATTGTCCACACTGTTATTAAATGAGATCTTTATAGGACTTACTGTTCACACTATGTTATTAAATGAGATCTTTATAGGACTGATTGTCCACACTGTTATTAAATGAGATCTTTATAGGACTGACTGTTCACACTGTTATTAAATAAGATCTTTAGGACTGACTGTCCACACTTATTAAATGTGATCTTTAGAACCGACTGTCCACACTGTTATTAAATCTGACCTTTGGGAACTGACTGTTCACATCGTCGACCTGTCCATTGCTATGGTATTACAACGTAACAACATAGGCGTGAGTAATGCTCAACTTAAAATCTGTCCGTCACCGAAGATAGCCGATGTACGAGATCACAACTGTGAGCATGCAGATCGGGTATTTTCGGCGAGTGCCACCAACGTACGTCGGAGTATAATTGGGGGGTCCCGACCCACGGGTCGAGAACCACTGCAGTATAGAATGGATCAAATAAGTAGATTGAACACATCACCCGTGTTCTGTATCTGCAGCTCCGCTGTCTGTGTCTCTGTCATGTTGACTCTCCTCTCCAACCCTGACAACATCAAGTCACACATTAATAAAAGTCAACAAAAAGATTCCTTGTGGATTTAAAGCTTCAATCTCTAAGTTTTATGTCCTCTCTGGACAGAGAGAGGTAGTTGCAACTGTAACACCCTGGATTCGAAGCCAGGTTTTCCGCATGAGAAACTAGAAAAGGGCATTCCTCTGAGCGCAGATCCCCGCCAGGCCTTGTTGCCTACCCAGGGCTGTGTTTTGCGACCCGTTCTAGAGCCACCATGAGGCCAATGTGAACAATTGAGGGCATTTCTTCCTAGGCCTAGTGGGTATGTGCATTCAAAGTTTCACGGCAGTCTTTTTTTTTTGTCTAACCAAACATCTACTGCTCAATCCATGAGGAAATCCCCAGTTGGCCAGGGGCGATATTATGCTTATGACCTTCAGGCAGTACCAACTTAGTTGTCGGACAGTAGGTGTCCAAGTAGGGAGCTGTGTACGTACAAGTTATTGTATGAGCAAACTCTATACGGATTGTATTAGTTAATGTATGAGCAAACCACGAGCGGTTCATTTCAACATTTCAACAGTAAAACACAGTGAGGTGATTGGATTCCATCAGCAGTGAAACGGTTTATAAAATAAATAAAAACATAAACTTGATGAATGGTAACAATAGTAGTAGGCTATTCACTAAGGAAGTTTTTGTATTTGGAAAATTCACAGAGAAGCATTGGCAGTTGCGTTGGAGAACGATGTATCCATAACTCACAGCCTGGACAATCAATAATGTGTATTGTGTTTGTGGTGTATGTACATTTTGTGAGTGTCTTGTATGCCTGTGCGGGCTGGGCATCTTTGTGGTGCAGGACACTATAATAAAAAAGTCTATCTATCTATCTAGTTACTGTATGAATAGTGTTGAAAATCACTTTGATTTTGAATCTTACCTGCGCTCTTTAAAAGGCCCAATCCAGGATTGTATTTGAACAAAGAAATTGCATAATCTAGAGTCATACAAACATTCTTAAATGTACAATTCACCCACTTTCAACCGTTTCTTTGGACCTTACTAATCACTGCTGTCATAAGATGGAACCATTTCTGTCTATTTGCTCTGTGCCTACCGGTGACATCATTGATGGTAATTTCAAACAAGAGTTATTTTTCTTTTTCTTTGTATTTTTTTCTTTTACTGATACAGCTTTTATTTCAGCATGCTAACTTTCCAGGAAGAGAAAGGATGTAGTTTCTTTTAGCTTGGAATCCACATTGATGTCATCGGTAGGCACTAGGCAGGTTTCTGAAATGTTCACAGCCCATCAATGAGAAGCAGAGTGAGTAGCCAGAAATTGTGGCATTTTATAAAGAGCATTCGTGAGGACCAATTATATGAAGGCAAGGTTGAAAATGTCTTAGGTAAAGATTTAGATGTGTAGATTTAAGTATGCTATTTTTAACTTTCCAACCGCATCCTAAATCTAAGTATACATAGCTCTGTTTTACTCCAATGTCTAATCCTGTTTCACCAGGATCAAAATCAGATTTGAACCCTTATGACCGGTCGAAGGACCAAAACGATTATTCTAATGAAGCATTTTCGTATTTCATAGTCGTACTTTATGTTTTGTGACAGCTCAGATAGGCTGACAGGTGCTGTGATATTTTTGGTTAAAATAAAAAAAGACATATATTTTTTTAAAGGTTAAATAGCCCTAGGCCTATATTCTGTTAGTAATCATTGCTATAGAGTCTTTGTTCAGTAACAGGGATCTCCCCGTCCATCCAGCGCTTTAGTAAACAGAAAATGCATTTTCAGGTGGGTTACGAATTTCATCCAATCAGGAGAGAGAGCCCCCCCCCTCCACAAGATACATTAATTAGCTTGTGTTTCAGTTCCAATTCTGTCTGCTCGTTTATTTGCGTCATCACTTCCAATTTCACTCGTTTATCCTGTATGCTGCGTGAGTTCTCTCTCCTGGATTGGATGAAATTGGCATCCCAACCTGAAAATGTATTCTATGTTTACTAAAGAGATGGAGAGACTGAGGGAGGGGGGAGATCCCTGGTACTGAACAAACACTCTATAGCAATGATTACTATGGGGAATATAGAGCTATTTAAAGGTAGGGTAAGTGATTTTGTTAGAATAAGTGTAGCTCTATATTCTGATAGTACTAGTTGCTATAGAGTATTTTCTGTTTATTAAAGAGCTGGAGAGACAGGGAGACTCCTGTGACTGAACAAACACTCTATAGCAATGATTACTATCAGAATATAGTGCTTTAACCTTTTAATCAAAAACCTTTTGTTTTATCAAAAAAATATCACTTACCCAACCTTTATCACTTAGTTTAACCAAAATATATCTAATATATACAGTATACATCTTTAGTTGTTTATCCAACCAGGACCCCCTCGAAAATGAGATGGTGCATAGTTTATCCTTCTAATAAAAGGTACTATATACATAAAATCGTCACGATTACCTTCTGTGTATGCTTTAGCTGCGTCCAGTCTGTCTGTAACTGCAGCACCCAGGTCAGCTGTATGGCCTGGAAGTTGGAACAATGACCCCACACACACACACACACACACACACACACACACACACACACACACACACACACACACACACACACACACACACACACACACACACACACACACACACACACACAGGATCCGGAACCAAAGTAGGAACCGGATCCAACAACATCAAGGATCATCAAGGATCCATCCCATTTGGAACCGCTGGTATGTCTGCTATACAATTGATTTACAATTAGCCTACAATACCGGTGGTTCTCAAACTTTTTTTTATTTCAAGGACCACCATAACTCTGAGAGTGTACGAATGGAACCAAATGGACCCATACAACACATTCTCACAGATAGGCGTCAGTTAATGACGCTCATTTTCACTCCCTAATGCGTCACTATAAGACTACAAAAACTACAAGGCACCTGGTAGCAGCACCCAACTAGTGACTGTAACCTTCCGTGATCGAATCCCACAGTGGGTGCGATTTTTTTTTCTCTCTCGACTTTTTTTTATTATCTCTCCGCACGCCTTGGGAGTGAGAATGGGTGGACCCATAAGGGTCCATTAGGTTCCATTTGTACACTCTCAGAGTTACAGAGCTGTAAGGGTCCAAATGGGAACCCCCCCCCTGTCGGAATCGTTAAAGGGAACCGATAAGGAATCGTAACGTTAAGAAGGAATCATTAAAATCCTAAAGTCCCTAACACAAGTCGTGTTAAAACTGCCAACAATAATATATAGCATGGACAGGATGACAGACAGACGGACGGGCGGACAGACGGACAGACACATATAGGTCACTGGTTCTCAACGTGAGGTCCAGGGACCCCCCAGAGGACCTTGAGGGGGTTCCAAATCAGTGGTTCCCAAACACTGGGTCAGGGGGACCCATTTGTTGGTCGCGGACCGATTTTTATGGGTCGTGAGGCAAATGTTCCTTTATTTATCTTTTAGTTTTCTTGCTTTTTGTTTTTGTTATTTCAAAAGGACTTTCAAAAATGTCCAAAATAATTGACTTTTTTTCATTAAGATTTTTTACTTCAAATCAAGTCTCTTGCTAAAAATAGCTAGGGCCCCAAATGGACTGTATCTCAAGAGATTGTACAGATGTAACCAAATGGACCCGTGACGGGTCCATTTGGTTACATTTGTACAATCTCTGCAGTTAAATGAACACCGAGGGAGGGGTCCTTGTGAAACGAAAAGGGTTGAGAATCAGTGAAGATAGGCTACCTGCAGTCTTCTTCAAGTCCTTCAGAAATCTGTCGCTGCTGTCCATTTGAACCATCATATCTGGTGGAATGTGTAAACATGCCAAGAAAGATAACTATAACCAGGGTTGAATTTGCTGGGACGTCTCTGATTGCAAAATTGTTCAATTTGTTTAATTATTTAAAGAACAATCGCCTATCAATGGTTAAGTGGCTGCCCACCACCGTGGGAGGCTGTGGGTTCGAATCCACCGTGGCGCATCCGAGCGTCTATACAAACATAATTGGCCCGTGTTTGTGGGGAGGGAAGTCGGGTGGGGAGGGTGATAATTGTCACTGCACGTACTCCTACAGGTTGGGGTGGAGCCTGTCAGTGGGGAGTGTTGGGCGAGAGGAGTAGGACAGTTACCCCACGTCCTCTCGGCGGGGGCTCCTCACTGGCAGCTGAGCCAGTAGGATACAACAGCAGTGACAACATACAAATGTGTGGGGAGGAATCAATAGGCCACATTTAGGAGAAAAAGGGGTAAAAAGCGACAACAACAAATACAATATTGTTCGCCATCGCCGTTGTCGCTACTGTTGTGGTGTGTGGACTAACTCAGCCATCTATACTTGAGTAAGAACGATTTTTAAGATGTTGCATTCATTGTTATCATTGTGGTTATCGTTCTTGGCGTGGACAACAGTTTAAATCAGTTTTGCAGTGGAACAGCGACAAATGCATGGTGATTGGATGTTATGAAACGATGCTGGACATGAGCACACGCACACACACACACGCACACACACACGGATTAAAGCAAAATAAAATCTCATGACTGAAACAAATTTGTATGGCCAAGTCCTAATGTGCGATTTGTTTTCTAAACAATTAACACAATATGTTACAATATGTTATACAGTTCAGATTGAGTATTTAACCATATCCGAGAATTTGAAGGAAGATGCTTCTTTACATAATTGCTAGTTTGACCACTTCAAATGCTCTCATCTTAAAATAACCCGGAAATATTTTTGCTGTGTCCATACATGCTGGCTTCTATGGAATCCAAATGACTCAAATCAAATCAGTCTTGGCGAATGAGAACTTTAATCCACGCATGCACGTACGCACGCACACACGAACACACGCACACACACACACACACACACACACACACACACACGTTCATAATACATTTTATTGATAGAAATAAAATGACAATCCAGACAGTTTGACAGTACATACATGGTCCACATGTATGACACGCAGCAACAACAACAACAACAACAAAACCAACGCATTCTCACTCCCAAGACGGCAAAACGTTGGACTGGGTGGGAAGGGGGGGCAAAAACTGTACATGTTGACTAGGGGGGATATGAGTTACCATTCTGTCCGGGACATCGGGACATTAACTCGAACAGCGCTCTAGACGACTGAAGGGGGACTTGGCAACGCTCGGCGTGTCGACTCGCTCGCCTGACGGCTCGCTCAGCGGTGCCTCTGGTGGCTCAAGTCCGCTTTAGACGGCGCGCCTCCGTCGGTTTAACTGTATTTTTTTGCCGGAGACGTCACCCCTTGTACGTCTTGGGTTTGAGAACGGCACTTCTGCATTCCTGGAGTGCGGAAGTGCCCGGGACGGCACCGTTTGACTGGAACGGGATACCCCCGCCCCCCCCCCCCGTGCAGGATTAACGAAAGGGCTTTAGGTGCTTAAGCACAGGGCACCAACCTTGGGGGGGCACCAAACGGTGGGGAAAAAGTGAAATAAACTGAACTATCGCCGAATAGCAATGAAATATAGAAGCAGCGGCTGCTGAAGGAGCACTAAAACGGTGAAACACGGCAGTGAAGCGTAAATCTTCCGCCCCGCACTCCCCCCCCTCCCCCCGCTGACCCCTGCTGACAAAGCGGTCCCGGGGGGCACCGAAACTGGTTTTGACCTAAGAAGTCACAATATTAATTTAGGGGAGTGAGAGTGTGTTGACAAAACAACAGTGGTGGAAAAAGTACTTGCATGTTTTACTTAAGTAAAAGTATCAATACTGCAATGTAGAAATACATTTTACAAGTAAAAGTCCGGAATTCAAAATGTACTTGAGTAAAAGTACACAAGTATTTAAGTACCAAAAGTAAAAGTACTCATTGTGCAGAATGTCCCATTTCACGTTTTCAAATGTATAAAAATCTTTTGAAAATAGCAGATCTAGAAGCTCACAATGTGTCGCATCGCGACGCATTGTGAGCTTGTAGATCGGCTATTTTCAAATGGCCAAATTGAATATAGGGCTGAAGTGGTTGATGTGTGTTTTGTAATAATAATCAAAAATCTACAAAGTACCTGGTAACTAAAGTTTTCAAATAATTGCAGTGGGCTAGTGGAGTAAAAGTAAAAGTATTGGAAATTGGAAATTGTCAAGTAAAGTACAAATACCTCAACATTTTACTTAAGTAAAGTACTTAAGTAAATAAACCTAATTACTGTACTTTCCACCACTGCAAAACAACAACAACGTACAACAACAACGTACAACAACAACAAACAACACCTTCGCATACAGAGTCCTGTTAGGTTGATTAAAACAGAGAACGTCAGACATACTGTACGTTAGTGATGAGCGGGCCGACCGGGACCCGCGGGTCAACCCGCGGCGCGGGTGGGTCGAGTCAGGATTTCAGAGGCAATTATGCGGGCTGCGGGTGAGCGGGTCAGCCGCTCTCACACGCAAAAATAAAATAAAATCACATGCTCTTGTTTTGTCTTTATTCCTAATAAGAATAAGAATAATAACAGTAAAACAGTTTGAATACACTTGGGGTATATACTTGAAGATTATTTTACCGATTTTTTTTTACCGCGGGTCGCGGGGCGGGTTGAGCCATAGATTTATATATGGGTTCGCGGGGCGGGTTGAGGCGGGTTGGGTTCCGTGGAGGGGCAGGTCATGAAAAAACCCGACCCGCACATCACTACTGTACGTACTTCTCCATCGCTGCCATAGAACACATCGTTGCTGTCGCCTGGAAACCTCATGTCCAAAATTGTTACTTTACAGCAGGGGTGATGATGCAACTTTGATGATGGAGAGGGCCACTATATTTCCACACCCACTCCAGAGGGCCCCACATTGCATACACTGTCGGGCAAACACCTCTTATCTCCGGATTTAAACTTTTTCCGTTCTATGTCACACAAAAATTGCAAAAATAGCCAATCTACAAGCTCAAACTCAACTTAAATACAAATACATTGGACATAAAAAAGACAATCAAATTTTAATACTTGTCATTAAGCCACAAATTTAGACTGAAATTAAAGTGGGTCATGTTTAAATGTTTGAAATTGTAACATCTGAAATCAATAATACATCAGTATTATGATATTAACCTGCGGGCCGCATTAAGTGAAGGTGGGGGCCGCATGTGGCCCCCGGGCCGCCAGTTGCCCATGTATGCTTTACAGGATTCAGATTCAAAAGAGTCAAAGAATAGCAGATCTGCAAGCTCAGCGAGACACTGTGTATGACGAAGTATAGGGCATTCATTTACCCCCCAAAACAACGTTAAAATATGGAGATACAGGGTTTTCTGCACGACAACAACGATATGGACAACAATCAATACACTTCTCTACGTACGTGTACAAATCAATATACTGTAGGTCATGGGTCTTCAACAGGGGGTCCGGGACCCCTAGGGGGTCCTCAGAGTTACTACAGGGGGGCCGCCAAATCTTTGAGCGATAGGAACTTTTTATTTTATTTTATTTTATTAAGCACTTGAGCCCTAACATCCCTATTCTGTGGGGAGGTTTGGTTGTAAAGGGAGAAAAGAGCAGACCAAGTACAGAGTTTACCAAGTTTACTAAGTATTGAGGGTTTAAGGTTGAATGTCTGAAAATGTCACATGAATCCAACATATTAATAGAAAATATAAACGATGACGATAGTGGTGTCAAACTAGTCTATTCATGAAAAAGTTTAATCTGCAACAAAATGTTATACGTAGGGGTCCCTGCTTCATCTCTCGCTCAGCTAAGGGGTCCTTGGCCTGAAAAACGTTGAAGACCCCTGCTGTAGGTAGAAAAACCTGACTATATGGATGGAGATATATATATATATATATATAATATAATATATATATATATACATATATACATATACATCTCATACAGTATATCTAAATAAATATATTCAGCATTTTATCTCCACGGCAACCACTGGAAAAATGCACCTGTGTTTTCCTTCTTCAATTCTTCCACCTGGATCTCCATGGCAACCAGTCTGCCATCCAGGACTGAAATAACAAAACAACACAAGAATTAGTTTCCACCTCCAAGATGATCATCTAACACACTCGTCCTCTAGTAATGATCAATAGAGCAGTGTTTCTCAAACCCTTTCATTAAAATAAACAGGCTCTGAAAATGCACACAGCCCACCCATCTGCCCACTTAACGTGTAAAGTGGTCCAGATGGGTGGGCCATGAACGCTTTCGAGATTTTCAAGTGAGTCCTGATCCAGATAAGGTTGAGAACCACTGTGTCCTACCAGGACCTCTAGTACTGATGGTTTTATATCCTACCAGGACCTCTAGTACTGATGGTTTTATATCCTACCAGGACCTCTAGTACTGCTGGTTTTCTATCCTACCAGGACCTCTAGTACTGCTGGTTGTATATCCTGTGTGTGGGTGAATTAATTGCACATTGTGGATTGCACATTGCGCTGTGGATAAAGACGCTATATAAATGCACCGTTTACCATGTGTTAATACAGTTTCTGACAATGTAGTTGCAGCAAAATATCCTCGGTGCTAGGACCCGGCAGCGTTGGTTTTGGAGAGATACTTCCATGGTTGTTTTGAACGGAATTCTGGGAATTGCAGTTCTAACAGCCAATGGCGCTACCAGAGGTGTCACCAAAAAGACTACTAAAATGGAAGTTAGGCTACACAGTGTGACTTAAAATAGACATATGTTCCCTTCATAAGGGGATCTGTAGTTCTGTTACCTGTGGTTCTGTTTTCACCGTCAGTCATTCTTGACTCCATGACAGTCAGTTCAACATCTTGAGCTGAAATGATAATAAATTAAATATGTTTTCAACCTGGCAGCATTTAACCACTTAAACCCATTAAGACCACAAAATCATCTCTGGCCTGCTTTTTTCCATCAACAGCAAATCTCAAATCTCAGCAAAAATAACCCATCTATTTTGAAGGAATGTTCCCCCAGAAGAGGAGATTAACTACTTAAACCCTACTTAAGGCCGTTTAGGACGGGGAGCGAGTGACACGCCTTAGTAATTCATTTTCAATGAGAGGTGGGATTATTTGGGACACGCAGAGAAGTTGAAGGGCAGAGAGGCAAGCGGTCGCGGTCCCGTGAAATTCTGCGCTCGTGCTCATTTCTGGATTGTGGTCAATTTTCCCCCGCTACGCACAGGTCACGTCTCCGCTGATCCAAGTGAGAACGCCTGTGACACTCGCTCCCCGTCTGAAACAGCCTTTAGTTGACTGGGGTCCCCCAGGGCTCTAAACTAGGTCTGCTAGTATTTCCCATACACTCCATACACCATGTACAGTATTCTCTTCGACGGACAGAGAACACTGCTTGTTGTGTGGTGACCATCAAGCAGTGTTAATTTCGTCGACTAAAACTATGATGAATAATGTTAATTGACTACCTTTTTTTCACTAATGAAAACGGAACAAAAACTAAATAAAAACTAAGCTATGACGACTAAAACTGACTAAATATATTGACACTGTTGTCAGCAAATAAAGACTAGACTAAAATTTTATTGAGGGACGTAGTCAACTAAAACTAGACTGAAACTAAAACATTTCAAATAACTGGAATATGACTAAAACTAAATGGAATTTTATTCAAAAGACTATATCAAAATTTGCTGTCAAAATGAACACTGCCAACAAGCTCACGTTGCGAGCTTGTAGATCAGCTATTTTCGGTTAATATTCGCCCCCAGAATAGGGATGCAAGGGTTCATGTGTTTAATATTGATTGATTGTCATCATGTTGCTGATCTACTGTTGGACTTCTGAAATGTAACTGTACCTTTCACCTCATCTTCTCTGGCAGCCATTCTAGTCTCCATGAGGGACAGTTTGGAGTCTTGGGCTGAAATGATTAAAGTAAAAAAGTACAGTAAAGAATTTAGTGGAGTATAGCATAATATGAAATTAGTAATCAATTAGTAAAGCATATATAGTAGAGCAGTGGTTCCCAAACCGGGGGTTTATCAATTGTAAACAAACCAACATACAGTACAGTATAAGTGCATACAGGGTATCTGCACATTTCTAAAGTGACAATTTAATGACTTTTAAGACCTTTTTAATACCAAATTGTCAAATATTACGAAAGAAAGAGGCAAACATTGAGGCAAACAGTGAAAATAGCCGAATCTACAAGCTCACAGCGCCTTGCACAGCGAGGCACTTGTAGATCGGCTATTTTTATCTGTGGAACCGAGTCAAACTAAATAGTAATGCCTAAAATTCCAAGTGCTTATCAGGGTGGGGGGTCCCCAGTTCAAAAATTATTATTTTGGGGCGTTGTGGCCTGAAAGGTTTGGGAACCCTTGTAGTAGAGAATAGTAGAACAGAATGAACAGTCACCTGAACAGTTCCTCTTGACTTCTTGGACTTGTCCGTCAGTGATGGTCAGTTTGCGGTTGAACGCTGAATGAACATCACAGAAACCGTCAGTACAGCCTAAACGTTACACACTTTACATTCAATAATAACAAGAGTATAAGAACAGAAGACAAAGACGATGACTATGAGAAGATGATGAAAGAAAAGTGTATTATAGCCTCAAGGCACGTGATTCAAGGTTTAAAGCCAACACACACTGTTAGAAGTTTAAAGCTACGAGGTGTCTACAAAGAAAGAAAGCAAGTAAGCAAGAAAGCAAGAAAGAAAAAGAATATTCCTAGAAGATATACAATAGATGTAAATAGCTACTTTATCCACAGTACATTAAAATGGGCATAACATTCACCCAAACAAACCAAAATACAGTATGTATGTGGCTAGGCTATCTGCTCATTTCCAAATTTACAAATAATGACTTTTAAGACCTATTTAACACGTCTAAAATGAATTCTTCATCACATCAAAAGTAATCGACAAACTAAACTATACTATAAAACATGGTCAAACATTGGCCAAATTGTGAAATATTAACAAAGAAAGAGGTAACATTTTTGAATAGCTTTTGAATAGCTGATCTACAGTACATGAGTATGTAGATCAGCTATTTTCACAATTTCTATCTAAACAAAATGTAATGCCTAAAAATTCCTACAATTCCAAGTGCTTGTCAGGGTGGTGGGTCCCCAGTTCAGATGTGATTATTTTGGGGGGTCGTGGCCTGAAAAGGTTGAGAACCGATGCCCTAATCAAGCAGGGAGGTAACAGCCTGCCCCATTCAGATAATAGTGTGCATGTGGCAAATGACTGTAATGTGATGACTGTAATGTGACCTAATAGGGTGTTGATGCTGCTTTGAGTTGTCTGCCTGAACCACAGCAGCTCCTTCAGGCGTCGGGTTATATATGTCATTGGTTCTCAACCCCCAGGGATCCTTGGAGGGGTACCAGGGGGTCCCCAGTAAAATTAGTTAATATAGTGTCACAATCATTTTAACCACTTTAACCATATTTTATAGTTTGGCTATTCAAAAATAGCAGCTATACAAGCTATATATACACAAGCTCAATATACAAGCCATATACAAGCTCATAGCTCATAGCACCGAATGCCGAGCTATGAGCTTATAGATCTGCCATTTTTGAAAAATCATGGACACTTGTGCAAAACTTTGAATATATATATATTCCAAATACATATCATTTTGAGGGTCCTTGACACAAAAAAAGTTTGAGAACCACTGATATATGTGATGAACTAATCACATCAACTAACCTGAATTCTGAATGGTCACCTCCGCCAGCTGGTTCTCAGTAGAAGTCACTCTGGCGTCTAAAGATAACAGCTGGGCAGCATGAGCTGAAATGAAGCCATTTAAACAAAACATGAGTGAGAGATTTTTTTTACACTGATCGGGTCACACAATAATGATTTATTATTTTCATTTTACAATATTGGACTGACAGTCCTACATATAGGCTATTATAGCTATACTGTCCATAGAGAATCTCCCACCTGAAGGATGCTAATTAAACTTATAATACTTGCCTGGTACCATTCCATGCTTTATCTTGTGGTGTTTATATTATATTATAGTATTTAAATTATACTCCTTGGCTTGCAAGCAGCCAAAACTTGTGTAGCCGATGAAACACAACGGCTTTGCATTGCTGACACCAGGTAAGATAAACATTTTGCTGTCCATATTCATCTTTTTTTTTTTTTTTTTACTTTGTTTATTGGGTTTTTCCATAGCAGTTTTCAGCATTAAATGCATATAGCAGGATACAGAAAAGCTTTTTAAAGCAACCAATAAAATAAAAAAGCTCAATACGGATTCCATTATCACCCCAAGACATCATATTCATCTTTAAATGCCCCACCCATATTCATCTTTAAATGCCCCATTTGAGACACATATCCTCTTTATACTTTTGGATAGTGTGTCATTTCTCTTGCTAACTAGTAGCATATTAAATGTTTAGCTTGTAGATCTCTGTGTGTGTGTGTGTGTGTGTGTGTGTGTGTGTGTGTGTGTGTGTGTGTGTGTGAGAGCTGGCTGTCGGAAAAAGGCAAGGTCAAGACGGGTGCATTTCTCCTTTCCGACATGTCTCCTTTCCGACGTTGACGAACCCTATACCTAACCCTAACCCTAACCTTAACCGCACGCGGAAGCCACTAGTCGGAGTGGTGAGATGTCGGAATGGAAGGAGCACCCCGGTCAAGACAACAAACTGAACGTTAACAACCCAAACCTCTACCAAAGTGGTCTTGCCCTTTAAGCAGGAAATCTGATCACAAACCAATGAGTTTTCCCACACTTATTCAATTATTATGCGAAAATCGATGATCTACAAGCCCAAAAAAAACTTGCCTTTTGGCGGCCGGGGGTCCCCGTGGCGGCCCGTTACCCCCGTGGACCGGGGACCCCTGGGGACGGAACTGCAGATATATAAATATATGGATTCGTAGATTAGTAGGCGATAATTCCAATATTCACTTAAACTCCTCATATTTAAGCCTAACCGAATTATATATTTATGGACTTGTATATAAATTGTATATATTTTTGGACGACTTGTGCATTTAATTTGTCGGCAATACTTTGCCCTGGATCTATTTATTGCGGCCGTGTTTCCTTTCTTGCTTATTATACATTTTACTTCCTCATTATGATTCCATGAGCTGCTGCAGTGCTGCTGTTCAGCCACAGAGAAGAATGCCGCTCTGGTTTTGGGCTCAATGATTGGTCAAGTTGGCGTCGTAATGGCTGATTTTACACTTGGTTGCATGCTGAAAATAGCCGATCTACAACGGGTCGCAGCGCGTTTAGTCTAGTTTTTATTTGTTGACAAAATTGTCAATATATTTAGCCTTAGTTTTAGTCATCGTAGCTTAGCTTTTAGTTAGTTTTCGTCAGTGAAAAAAGGTAGTAGACGCACATTTTTGTCGTAGTTTTAGTCGACGAAATCAACACAAAGATAACAAAGAGAGACAAGACAGAAAACAAATCCATAGATGTACAAACCTGCAGTATCATTCTTCACCTCCACCAGTTTGTTCACTCTGATGTCTACAGATGACAGCTGGGCAGCATGAGCTGAAATTAAGACATTAAAACAAACATGAATGATGTCGTTTAACGATGAATAGAGTTTGTTCCGATACCAGTATCGGAAAAGCTGCCTATATACAGTACTGCCTAAAATGGCATTTTTAGTTTTATTCCTAGATCAGTGGTTAGCAAACTTTGAGATTTGTTTAAATTACACACTGGTATCGGATCGTTCTCGGTATCGGCCGACACGCAAGTTATTGGTGTCGGGAAGGAAAAAATAGTATTGGTACATCTCTAATGTTGAAGTGACATTCCTCTGCTCTTATGTCCTTTAATTCAGTGGTTCTCAAACCTTTTCATGTCAAGGACACCCAAAATGATATGTATTTGGCTGGAACAAGATCTACAAGCTCAGAGAGCTCATGCCACTATGAGCTTGTAAATCTACTTTGGCTATTTTTGAATAGCCCAAAGTATAAAAGGTTAAAGTGGTTAAAATTATTGTGATGCTATATTAACACATTTTGCTGGGGACCCCCTGGAACCGCCCCAAGGACCCCTGAAAAGCAGACAGATCAACCTGTGTTGTGTGTCTTCAACTGGTCCAGTTGTGTCTGGCTGGCTGTCACTCTGTTCTCCAACTCAGACAGTTTAGACTCCTGATCCGATTGGCTCAACCTGAACAACGCTGAGAGGAGACAACAAACTGAAAGTTAACGAGAAGCAACGAGTGCTCGTCTGCTGCCTAATGTAGTATATTATACTGTCTAATGCAAGGGTCTTCAACGTTTTTCAGCCCAAGGACCCCCTAGCTGAAAGAGAGATGAAACAGGGACCCACCCCCACTACATACTGTATAAAATTGTATTTTCATAGATTTCATAGACCAACACCAATCTTAAGTTCTCTTCAGTATAGGGATATTAGGGTTAATTCTGTATAAAGCAGACTGGTATAGCATCACCATTATAGGCCGATTTGAAGAAAAAAAAACAGGGGTGGAGTGTCTTACTTGGCGTACAGTACTGGTAGTGTGCACGAAATATTTGACACTGATGGGTCCATCGTGAGATTAGCCACACACACACACACACACACACACACACACACACACACACACACACACACACACACACACACACACACACACACACACACACACACACACACACACACACACACACACACACACACACACACACACACACACACACACACACACACACACACACACACACACACACCTCGGACTTCCACCTCTCTCGGATTTCGGGAGGTGTAGTTCCAGACTCTGTAGCATTCAGGAGATTGTGGAATAGTTGTGTGGCTACACGCGAGGCTATAGATGTACTAACCTGCAGTCTCATTCTTCACCTCCGCCAGCGTGTTCTCAGTAGAAGACACTCTGGTGTCTACAGATGACAGCTGAGCCGCATGAGCTGATATAAAAAAAAAACATGAATGTTGACGTTTTTATGTTGAAGTGACATTCCTCTGCTCTCATGTCCTTTCATTGAAGCAGCAGTGTAAAAGAGGACCTGTGTTGTGTGTCTTCAACTGGTCCAGTTGTGTCTGGCTGGCTGTCACTCTGTTCTCCAACTCAGACAGTTTAGACTCCTGATCCGATTGGCTCAACCTGAACAACGCTGAGAGGAGACGGTGGACAAACTGAACGTTAACGAGAAGCAACGAGTGCTTGTCTGCTGTCTAATATAATTAGTATATTCTACTGTCTAAATACTGTCTAACGTAGTATATTATACTGTCTAAATACTGTCTAATGTACAGTATATTATCCTGTCTGAAAGGTTGCTGTGTCTAATGTACTGTATAGACTACTGTCTGAATGGATGTTGTTTCTAATGTATAGTCAACAAACTAAATAAATGCTGTGCATAATGGTCTACTCTACTGTATGAATGGGTATGAGTCTACTCTAATATATCGTTTTACAACCAACCAAACTAATGTAAAACTATTTACCTTCTTTTTCTGTCTGACTGTCTTCCAGTCTGGACTCCATAGAAGATAACTCAGCTGACAGACCCGATAGTTGGACTGAAATGATCAACAAGCAAATAAACACACAAACATAATTCATTTCATTTCTTTTTTTTTTTGCAAAAGAGGCCCCTCTCAGAGAATTTGAAAGCAAATTGCAGCCAATCGGTAAGCAATATGAAAACATCTGGGTGATACATGTTCATCACATGACTCCGAAGCGAGTTGTGTGGGTCTTGGGACAAAATCTGTAGAACAAAATGCTAAATTTCGATTATACGACCATACGGTTTATGCTGTATAAAGCAGACTGGTATAGCATCACCATTAGGACGATTTGAAAAAAAAACTGTGGTGGAGTGTCTTACTTGGCATACTGGTAGTGTGCACAAAATATTTGACACTGATGGGTCAATTTGCGAGATTAGCTGCACACACGCACACACACACACACACACACACACACACACACACACACACACACACACACACACACACACACACACACACACACACACACACACACACACACACACACACACACACACACACACACACACACACACACACACACACACGCACGCACACAGTAGAGGCAAAAACATACATCTCGGACTTCCACCTCTCTCGGATTTCGGGAGGTGTAGTTCCAGACTCTGTAGCATTCAGGAGATTGTGGAATAGTTGTGTGGCTACACGCGAGGCTATAGATGTACTGTACTAACCTGCAGTCTCATTCTTCACCTCCGCCAGCGTGTTCTCAGTAGAAGACACTCTGGTGTCTACAGATGACAGCTGGGCAGCATGAGCTGAAATCAAAACAAAACAAAACATGAATGTTGTCGTTTTTATGTTGAAGTGACATTCCTCTGCTCTCATGTCCTTTCATTGAAGCAGCAGTGTAAAAGAGGACAGATCAACCTGTGTTGTGTGTCTTCAACTGGTCCAGTTGTGTCTGGCTGGCTGTCACTCTGTTCTCTAACTCAGACAGTTTAGACTCCTGATCCGATTGGCTCAACCTGAACAACGCTGAGAGGAGACGGTGGACAAACTGAACGTTAACGAGAAGCAACGAGTGCTTGTCTGCTGTCTAATACAGTATATTCTGCTGTCTAAATACTGTCTAACGTAGTATATTCTACTGTCTAAATACTGTCTAATGTAGTATATTATACTGTCTAAATACTGTATAATGTATATTATACTGACTAAATAAATACTGTCTAATGTACAGTATATTATCCTGTCTGAAAGGTTGCTGTGTCTAATGTATTAGTCTGTCTGAATGGACGTTGTGTCTAATGTATAGTCAACAAACGAAATAAATGCTGTGCTGGTCTACTCTACTGTATGAATGGGTATGAGTCTAATCTAATATATTGTTTTACAACCAACCAAACAATGTAAAACTATTTACCTTCTTTTTCTGTCTGACTGTCTTTCAGTCTAGACTCCATAGAAGATAACTCAGCTGACAGACCCGATAGTTGGACTGAAATAATCCAACAAGCAAATAAACACACAAACATATTTTTTTTTCCATTTCATTTTTTTTTTTGCAAAAGAGGCCCCTCTCAGAGATTTTGAAAGCAAATTGCAGCCAATCGGTATGCAATATGAAAACATCTGGGTGATACATGTTCATCACATGACTCCGAAGCGAGTTGTGTGGGTCTTGGGACAAAATCTGTAGAACAAAATGCTAAACTTCGATTATACGACCATACGGTTTATGCTGTATAAAGCAGACTGGTATAGCATCACCATTAGGACGATTTGGAAAAAACTGTGGTGGAGTGTCTTACTTGGCGTATTGGTAGTGTGCACAAAATATTTGACACTGATGGGTCAATTTGTGAGATTAGCTGCACACACACACACACACACACACACACACACACACACACACACACACACACACACACACACACACACACACACACACACACACACACACACACACACACACACACACACACACACACACACACACACACAGAGTAGAGGCAAAAACATACATCTCTGACTTCCACCTCTCTCGGATTTCGGGAGGTGTAGTTCCAGACTCTGTAGCATTCAGGAGATTGTGGAATAGCTGTGTGGCTATACACAAGGCTATAGATGTACTGTACTAACCTGCAGTCTCATTCTTCACCTCCGCCAGCGTGTTCTCAGTAGAAGACACTCTGGTGTCTACAGATGACAGCTGGGCAGCATGAGCTGAAATCAAAACAAAACAAAACATGAATGTTGTCGTTTTATGTTGAAGTGACATTCGTCTGCTCTCATGTCCTTTCATTGAAGCAGCAGTGTAAAAGAGGACAGATGAACCTGTGTTGTGTGTCTTCAACTGGTCCAGTTGTGTCTGGCTGGCTGTCACTCTGTTCTCTAACTCAGACAGTTTAGACTCCTGATCCGATTGGCTCAACCTGAACAACGCTGAGAGGAGACGGTGGACAAACTGAACGTTAACGAGAAGCAACGTTTCTTCTAATGTTAATGTATACAGTCTGTCTGAATGGATGTTGTGCTCAACGTATGGTCTAATGCATGAATGGATGTTGTGTCTAATGTATAGTCTAGTTTATTAATGGATGTTAAATCTACTAAATAGTCTGTCTGAATGGAGTATGTGTCAATAATCAAACACAACTTAAAACTATTTACCTTCTATTTCTGTCTGACTGTCTTTCAGTCTGGACTCCATAGAAGATAACTCAGCTGACAGACCTGATAGCTGGACTGAAATAATCAACAAGCAAATACATGCACAATCATATTTTTTCTTTCTTTTTTTGCAAAAGAGGCCCCTCTCAGAGATTTTGAAAGCCAATTGCAGCCAATCGGTATGCAATATGAAAACATCTGAGTGATACATGTTCATCACATGACTCCGAACACACACTGTCTGAATGGATGGTGTGTCTAATGTACAGTATAGTCTACTATGTAAATCAGGGGTGGGCAACTTTGATGATGGAGAGGGACACTATATTTCCACACTCACTCCAGAGGGCCACATTGCATATACTGTCGGACAGACACCTCTTACAGTATCTCCGTATTTATAGTAAATAACGTCGTACTGTGCCATTCTATGTCACACAAAAGTAGCAAAAATAGCCGATCTACAAGCTCAAAACGCGTCGCAGTGGGACGCGTTTAGAGCTTGTAGATCTGCTATTTTTGCTATTTTTGAATTGGAATCCTGAAAAGTAACATTTTTCTTTCATTTCAAATGCATTTAGTTATACTTCTGTTAACTTTATGAACTTAAATACATATACATTGGACATAAAAAAAGAATTGTAAAACTAGTCACTAAGCTACAGACTGAAGTAATTAAAGCGGGTCATGTTTGCATTTTGGAATTGTAATCAATAATATATCCGTATTCCTATATTAACCTGTGGGCCACATTAAGTGAAGGTGGGGGCCGCATGTGGCCCCCGAGCCGCCAGTTGCCCATGTATGATCTAAATGGACGCTGTGTCTAATGTATAGACTACATGGATGTTGTGTCTAATGTATAGTCATCAAACTAAATAAATGTTGTGCCTAATGGTCTACTACAGTACGAATGGGTTATGAGTCTAATGTATCGTTTATACCAACCAAACAATGTAAAACTATTTACCTTCTTTTTCTGTCTGACTGTCTTTCAGTCTAGACTCCATAGAAGATAACTCAGCTGACAGACCCGATAGTTGCACTGAAATAATCCAACAAGCAAATAAATAAATACATGCATTAACAACAAGAGACAGACGGGAAAACTAAATGTATAGATGTGCAGCATGAGCTGAAATTAAGAAGAGAAATCCAGCAGTGAAAAAGAGGACAGATCAACCTGTGTTGTGTGTCTTCAACTGGTCCAGTTGTGTCTGGCTGGCTGTCACTCTGTTCTCCAACTCAGACAGTTTAGACGCCTGATCCGATTGGTTCAACCTGCACAACGCTGAGAGGAGACGGTGGACAAACTGAACGTTAACGAGAAGCAACGAGTGCTCGTCTGTACCGACTAAATACTGTCTAATGCAGGGGTCTTCAACGATTTTCAGTCCAAGGTCCCCCTAGCTGAGAGACAGATGAAGCAGGGTCCCCCACTACATATTGTATAATATTGTGTTGCAGATTAAACGCTTTCATAGATTTCATAGATTTCATAGATAGCTTCATAGACTATCAGTGTTATGTCAATTAATGTGTTTTGTTTATTTCAGACATTAACCACTGAAACCCTCAATACTTAGTAAACTTGGGGGGAAAAAAGGGGGAAAATCCATATCACACAAAATGGTAAATGGTGCATTTATATAGCGCTTTTTATCCAAAGTGCTTTACATAGATTGTGCATTACATTCACACACACATTCATACACCGATGGCGGAGGAAACCATGCAAGGCACCAACCTGCTCATCGGGAGCAATTAGGGGTTCAGCGTCTTGCTCAAGGACACTTCGACACTAACTCTGTCAGATTCCTCTGATAGATAACAGCCTTTAGGTTTGTAACTCTGAAACGGTCCTTTCGGCTTTTTTAAAAGATCGTTAGAAGCCAGCGTTACTCCCGAGTATTTTAGCAAAAGAAGCAAAATTACAGAAGTCTGGCTACTTTACTGAATAATCGAGAATCGCTTAAAAATATATATATTTAATTACATTGTTATATATAAACAAACCAACAAACAATTCTAATAGATTTGTTTTGGTCAAATAAATTGATTAGTGTGATTAAGCACCATTAACCATATTGCACCCCTACACAGAAAGTACTAATAGAAGAAATGGACAATAGTCTCTTGTATTTTGTAAAATGATAAAGTATAAAAGACAAACGTTGTCTTACCTTGATTCTGTGACAGAATGTCTGTCAGTTTGGCCTCCATAGAAAACATATCAGCTGACAGATCCGAGAACTGGGCTGAAAAATACAAACATAGAATCATTCGAAACAACCATTTTCACCTATTCTCAACCTTCACCCAAAATTATCCATTTCTAATCAATGGAGGAATTCTTTTTGAGCATTGGAGTTACATCATGGCAAGGTAACTACACAAGTTTTTGCCCTTTAAGGGGTTAACTTGGAATCCCCATTAGTGATGTCACTGGTAGACAGGTTTCTGAACTGTCCACAGCCCTCCAATGAGACACAGAGTGAGCAGACAGAAATGGTGCCATCTTATAACACTGTAAGCATTAGTGAGGAGGACCAGATATATATATTTGATATATATTTGCTATATAGTCGCTATATAGTTGTTTAAAAAGTTACATAGTGCTGCTTTAAACACATGCACATTTTTTTGGGGGAAATGTAGGCTGTCTGATATGTTTGATATTTATGTTTGATAATGTCACTCATTAACAATTTAATAAAAATAATAAAAAAATAAAAAGTATAATAACCCCATTAACCCTGGAGTGCCTATTTTTCTTTCCTCATAAATATTTTCTCAAAATGTTTCGACAATGTAACCATTTATTATGACATGCCCAGAATAGGGATGCTCGGGTTCATGTATTCAAGTACACCATTGAATAGAATCTGTCACCTGTCTCCTCTTTCTTCCACTCTTCCATCAGTGTTTCTCCGTCTCCCAGTCTGTCCTCGACAGCTGCGGAACATTTAAAACATTCAATTAAATATCAACTTACTTTTTACCTTCCTGGTTTCAAGGTGTTGCGTACAGGTCTTTCTATGTCTTGTGTACAGGTTTTTCTTTCAACACTCTCAGCCCATATATAGGAACACATGCAGAGAGACACCCTCCCCACCCCCAAACACAGGGCCAATTGTGTTCGTACAGACGCTCGACAAAGCCGGATGCACCACGGCGGATTTGAACCCACAACCGCCGCGGTGGTGGGCAGCTACTTTACCACTGTGCCATCCGAGCGGCCTTTGGTATCGACACTTTTACCATCACTCTTAAGAGATGGTCTTTTACTGAATATTACTGACCCGTCACCTGAGCCTTCATCTCCTCTAAATGAACCAGACAGGAGTTCAGACGAACGGCCAGGGCCTCTACCTCTGACAGCTGGCCTGGAGGCAGAAAAAAAGACAAATAATAGTCACAGTAAAATCATATATATCGTCACTGTCGGGCAGAAACCTCTCGTCTCCATATTCTAACTTTTTTGTGTGTTTTTTCATAAATTAAAACCCTACTTGATCATGCGACAGCTACAGCGTCACACAAAAGCATAAAAAGTAGCAGATATACAAGCTTGAAGCACGGCGCGAAGCGACACGTTTCGAGCTTGCAGATCTTCTACTTTTTCTATTTTTGAATTTGAATCCTGAAAAAAGTAACCGTTTTGGACGATATACACTTATATATTTTTTGCTATTCTATATGCGGGTTCAGAGTTAGCTAAAGGATTGCTTTTATTAGGGCACATGTTGAACTTAAGAGTTTACAGTAGTTAGTTACAGTGTAGGAGAGACAGACAGTAGGACTGCTGACAGAGAGACAGTGTAGGATAGACAGACAGTAGGACAGCTGAGAGAGAGACAGTGTAGGAGAGACAGACAGTAGGACAGCTGAGAGACACAGTGTAGGAGAGACAGACAGTAGGACAGCTGAGAGACACAGTGTAGGAGAGACAGACAGTAGGACAGCTGAGAGACACAGTGTAGGAGAGACAGACAGTAGGACAGCTGAGAGACACAGTGTAGGAGAGACAGACAGTAGGACAGCTGAGAGACACAGTGTAGGAGAGACAGACAGTAGGACAGCTGAGAGACACAGTGTAGGAGAGACAGACAGTAGGACAGCTGAGAGAGAGACAGTGCAGGAGAGATGAACAGTCAGTCGGACAGTGGGGAGGGAGACATACAGTAGGAAAACTGAGAGGGAGACGGCTATGTAGGAGAGACAGACAGTAGGACAGCTAAGAGAGAGACAGTGTCGTGGAGACAGACAGTAGGACAGTCGGTTACCTATATTATCTGACTGTAGGTGGTCCATCAGGTTCAAGCTGGCATTCAGGATGACGTCCAGAGCTGACAGAAGTTAGACAACCCACCAGATCGTTTTCAATTCACGTTATTAAAAAATAAAAAGTTAGTTTTACATAATTTACATCACAACGCATTGTGAGGTGTTGTGAGCGTGTAGATCGGCCCACACACACACACACACAATTTGGCCAATGTTTGAATTTTTTTATAGTATAATTTGTTGGTTAATTTTGACGTAGTAATGGTCTTATTATTAGGACCCAGTCCTCAGTCAGTCAGTCAGTCAGTCAGTCAGTCAGTCACCTGTATTGTGTCTGTGCATCTCTTCCAGGTGTGCCTCTGTGTCTGTCACTCTGGTCTCCAGGGCTGCCAGGTTGGCCTCCAGGGAGGAACTGTTGCATGGTGGTATGTCTGGGGGGGAGAGGTTTTAATGTAACACATCGACATCTGACTGTTTTCATTTGTAAGCTGACCATTAGTCAAAGTCTGTTGATTTGAAAGCTGAATTCACACTCACTGCACTTCTGTCGACATCATTGTATGTATTGTATTAGTATTTACTGATGAGGTTTTGTATAATATTTGGCTGTATGTTATGTTCCTCACATCAGCGAGATTTGGGATGAATCCTCTTTCATATGAAATAATGTAACAAAACATTCAAACATTTTAAAACACGTCCCACAGACGTTTTGTTCAAACCTTTAATTGTCCAACGTCTCCATCAGTTTTTTATGTCCATATTTCAGCTTTTTATATAGTTTCTTTTTTCTATCATTAAAAAAAACAACAACAGTACACTAAGAATAAAAACCAGCGGAAAATCTAAACTATAAACTTAATATTGTGTATTACTGTGTCTTGTACAACAGTGGTTCACAACGTTGGGTCCTTGAGGGGGTTCCAGGGGGTCCCCATGCAGAAAAAATGTGTTAATACAGCATCACAATCATTTTAACCACTTTATCCATTTATACGTTGGCTATTCTAGAATAGCAGATATACAAGCTCGCAGCGTGGCACGAGCGAGCTTGTACGCCATCTGCTATTTTTGAAGATTTTTGAAAAATCTTGAAAGTGTTTGAAAAACGTTTTGAATGGTTTTGTATTTCTTAACACAAATCTTTTCTTCTGGGGGTCCACAAAACATTTTCAAATGGGGGTTCGCAGCGATCAATTTGGGGGTCCTTGGCACGAAAACGTATGAGAACTACTGGTGTACAAAACACAGGGTTCAGGTAAGCTGACAATCCAAACACAGATGATCAATTTCGTCGCTGTCAGGCGGAAACCTCTTTACGTATGTCAAAAAAAAAACGCTAATTTTCAGTAATGCGACGCATTGTGAGCTTGTAGATCGGTTATCTTCTATTTACAAAAAAAAAATTGCCCACGATTTTTGTAACCCATTTTTTCACCCATTGCCAATTGCCTATGTAATCCTGGGCACTACTCTCCCTCTGCCAGCCTACGGAGAGTCCAGAACTGAGCTCATGACTCCTTTCAGTAATGCGACGCATTGTGAGCTTGTAGATCGGCTACCTTCATGATACTTTTGCTTGATTGATTGATTGATTGATTGAATATTTTATTAGGCAAAAAAATGTAAACAGCACAATTACATTTATAATACTTTGTCTAAAAGGTCCGTCCAAAAAAGTCCTTGCGGTCTTGTTTCCACACAAGAGCTTGACACTCCTGTGTGACAAAGTAGGCTAGGGCATTACATGACAAAAAAAAAATATTAAAAAAGGTTGAAATGGGGCGTCCACTGGCCTAGAGGTCCAGGCGCATACCACATAAGCTGGTAATCCAGCATGACAGCGTGTCGCGGGTTCGACTCCCGTTCCCGACGACCTTTGCTGTATGTCTCCCCCCCATCTCTCTCCCCATTTCCTGTCAGCCTACTGTCCTGTCCAAATAAAGGCATAAAAGCCCCAAAAAATATCTTTTAAAAAAAAGACAAAAAGGGAGAAATTTGGAGATACAAGGTTTTTGCCCAACAGCGATGTTTTCATTTTTTAAAATGTATTACTATTTATTTGTTTTATTATCTGACCTGAGATGTTTTTCCTAAGCACTTCCATGCGACTCTCTGCGTTACACATCCTAGATGACAGCACTGGAAGACAAAAAATCTTGTGTCATTTTAGATTTCTTTGGCTATTAAAAAAATATCAGATATACAAGCTCATAGCGCGGCACAGAGAGCCTGAAGATCTGCTATTTTTTTTTAAATCGTGGAAAAACCTTTGAATGCATACATACTGTATTTTTTTAAGCGATTTGAGTTAAAAATGTTGGCTTTAAAAAATATATTCAAAGATTTGCACACATTTTGCACACAAAAAAAATAGCAGATCTACAAGTTCATTAGCTTGTATATCTGCTATTTTTTGAATAGCCAAAGAAATCTAAAATGACACAGATGCGTTGCCGGATTGAATGGGTTAATCTGGCTCCCTGGCCCACATGAAGGTAATGTTGGTAGTTTGGATGCATCGCCGTAACATCAGGCTCATGTGGAATTACAACAAGGTGAAGGCATTGCTTGTTTTTTCTTTGTCTTCACGTTTTTATCTCCATGTTTTTTATAGCCACTGAGCGATTCCGTTTACGATTAGCCTGATGCCTCGTGGACAATGCTGCACCATGTGCAGCCAGTGGAACCCATTCACACACAAATGGTTGATGATGACGTAGTACGATTTTTTTTTGGCAGCTGATTTTACACAAAATACATTTGGAGACAATGGAGGCTTTTATTTGTAAATGAGCATAGGCCCCCCCCCCCCACCTACTGTTGATGGTTGAGGGGGTATGATGATAATGCTTTAAATGGGCCCTCTGCCTGCTGCTTTGACATGCCAAGAGGCAGGGCTCGCAAAGTGCGGCCAAGTAAAGGTCTGTGTGATCGCAATCTGGGAACCCACCGTCAAAAATAAAGGGAAAAACAGCGCCCACTGCATTGTTTTTCCTTTTCCTGAATTTTACTCTGGGGGGACCGCCCAATAGAATGTTGATAACAGGATGTTGGCCCGTTTGGTCCGCCCTCAGCCCTCCTCTTCCGGTGGGGCGCCTATTTTTTAACATTACTTCCACGGAACATGGATGTTATAGACGACGAGCTTTCTGCTAGCGTACTTATGAGAGTTGCTCAATTACACAATATTGAACATGTAAAACCTCTTCAGCACATTTGTTTGTAGTATTTGATAAATCGGCAAGTTTCCAGTGGGAACACATTAGAAAGCGAGCGCACAGATGTAAATCCCGCCCACTACATTTGATTGGGTAAAGCGTGGCTTGCTTCCTGATCTAAGGCCCGCCAACATGTCGGCCAACGGTCACATGTTCGGAATGGCCCTCCCGACAGATGCAGTAGCGGAGCTCGGAATCTGTTCTTGAGAGATTAGTGCGATCGTGATGTAACGGTTGGAGGGCCGTGCAGCTGGAGTCCCAGACTGGGGAACGGCCGCAACCCCAGCCCCCCCCCCCCCCCCCCCCGAGTTGTAAGTTGTAGAATAGAATAGATGCTCACCTGCATTCTTCCTCTTCAGCTGTTCCATGTGGTTCTCAACCGATCTCAGTCGGGTGTTCAGGAACGGAAGCTCTGATGCTTGAGCTGAACACATAAGAAACTACATCTGTACTACATCTGTACTACAACATCTGTACTACAACATCTGTACTACTACATCTGTACTACAGCAGTGGTTCCCAAACTGGGGGTCCCCAAGAGATTTTTGGGGGTGCTAATCATCAATATTGCAATATTCTTTTCTCACTCAACCGTAAAAAAAACCCAACATGCAGTATAAGTGTATACAGGGTATCTGCACATTACCAAAGTGACAATTTAAGGAATTTTAAGAGCTTTTTAATACCAAATTGTCAAACATTACGCAAGAAAGAGGCAAACATTGTGAAAAAAGGCCGATCTACAAGCCGATGTGAGCTTGTAGATCGGCTATTTTCACGATATTTATCCGTGGAACAGAGTCAAACTAAATGTAATGCCTCAACTCCTACAATTCCAAGTGCTTGTCAGGGTGGGGGGTCCCCAGTTCAAATATGATTGTTTTTGGGGGGGTCGCGACCTGAAAAGTTTGGGAACCCTTGTACTACAGTACTACTATAGCTGTACTACCGTACAACTACAGTATTTACTACAATACCACAACATCTATCTATCTTCTACAGCAGTGGTTCTCAAACCTTCTCATGTTAGGGACCCCCAAATTGATATATATTTGGCCGGGGGAAGGACCCCCATCTGATAATTGTTTTGTGCCAGGGACCGGCAGAAGAGAAGAGCAAAATTATTCAAACTTTTTCATACACTTTTAAAAAAGAAATCAAAAATAGCAGATGTACAAGCTATACAAGCTTGTACATCAGCTATTTTTTAATAGCCAATGTATAAAATATAGATAAAGGGGTTAAAATGATTGCGATGCTGTATGAACAAATTTAGCTGGGGAACCCCTTCAAGGACGCCTACACGGGGGTCCCCAGACCCCTCACTTTGAGAACCACTGTTCTACAGCAATACTATATCTACTGCAGTTCTTCTACATGATGATGTTGTCAGTAACCTGCGTTTCTCTTGTTCAGATATTCTACTTTGTCTTCGGTGGACTTCAGTCTGACTTCCAGGACAGACAGTTGAGCTGGAATCAGAAAAACAAAGTGAATCAGTGAGTCTGTTGTTATCACAGTGCTTCTCAAACTGTTTCCACGTCAAGGACCCCCAAAATGATCATGGATCCCTGTCTGAAAATGTTTTGTGCCAAAGACCCCATACAACAGGGGTCTTCAACGTTTTCAGGCCAAGGACCCCCTAGCTGAGAGAGAGATGAAGCAGGGACCCACTACTCTATATTGTATAAAATTGTGTTTCAGATTAAAGTTTTTTTTTACTTAGTCTGCTCTTTTTTCCCTCTACACCTATAGCCTCTATGCCAAAAATAGCAGATCTACAAGCTCTCAACGCCTCGCGCTAGCTTGTAAATCTGCTATTTTCGGCTAATGTTCCCCTCAGAAAAGGAATTCTAGGGTTCAAGTGGTTAATGTAAAAAAACTAAATCATATCACACAAAGATTTGGCGGACCCCCTATAGTAGCTCTGAGGACCCCCTAGGGGTCCCGGACCCCTTGTTGAAGACCCCTGCCATACAAGATTTGTGGTGTTAAAAACTTTCAAAAAAATATACAGTATATATGTTCAAGATTTTTGAAAATAGCCAATAGGTTACACTGTTTTTGATATATATTTACCAATTTTGCTGGGGACTCCCTGGAACCCACTCACGGACTGCAGGGGTCCCCGGACCCCTCCCTTTGAGAACCCCTGCATTAGACCACAGACCACCATAACTCTCAGTGTCAGCCCCGGCAATAAGGGTCCATTTGGTTCCCATTTCCCAGCTATCAATCCTTTAGCTGGGGACCCCCTCAAGAACCGATGTCTTATCAGACAGCAGAGACAGACACACGCTGTTGAGTTTTTGGTTGGGTTTTTGGTATGGTAATTTTGCTGGGGACCCCCAGGGGCCCCCAGCAAAATTAGTTACGTAATACAGCGTCACAATCATTTCAACCACTTTAACTTCACAATATTTATCCGTGGAACAGAGTCAAACTTAATGCCTCAACTCCTACAAACCCAAGTGCACTTCACGGTGGGGGGTCCCCAGTTCAAATATGATTATTTTGGGGGGGTTGTGTCCTGAAAAGTTTGGGAACCCTTGTACTGCAGTACTACAGCTGTACTATCGTTCATAGTATGAGCTTGTATATCTGCTATTTTTTTGAAAAATCCCTGGCAGAAAAGATTTTTCATATGGGGGGTCAACAGCCAAATACATATCATTTTGGGGGTCCTTGACATGAAAAGGTTTGAGAACCACTGAGCTAGATGATCACATTCACCTCTCACATCTAAATGAGTGTGTAATAGGCTCTATGCACAGTAGCCATATTGGAACGAAATTGGGTCTCAAATTGGGTCTCAAAGTGTGGTCCAGGGACCCTCATGGATCCTTGAGAGGGTGTAACTCTGAGAGTGTACAAATGGAACCAAATGGACCCTCCCGGGTCCATTTGGTTCCATTTGTACACTCTCAGAGTTACGGGGGTCCTTGAAATTTGAGAACCACTGTGCTACACTAAATGGAACAGAGCCTTCATTAGTGTCATTGGTAACCTGTGAAGGAAGCAAGGAAGGGGCCCAATTTCTGTCCAATATGGCTGCTGTGCATAGAGCCTATTAAACAGACAGACAGACAGACAGCTGAGAGGGGGGGCCTTTATCTTACAGCCCGCCTGTGTTGCAATGGGTGCAACACAGTTATCATTACTGGTTTACTACTGACGCAGTTGTCCTGTCACACCCAGAGCTCATGTTGTAATGTAGAGTATAATTACATAATCATTTTTTGAGTGGTGCCAACCACTCCTATATCTGACTTTGTCTGTGTGTCCGTCCGTATGTCCAAAAAACAAACATTGATGACAACATCAATACGGGGCTCATCAAAGGCACCACTCTCTTCACACAGGGTGTGATTTTTGATTGATTGATTGAATACTTTATTAGTCAGAAATGTAAACAGCACGTGTTAAGACATTAAGGCTAAAAAGGATAACACAAAAAAACGTCCCGGGGACTTGTTTCCATTGTGGTCCTATATGTATTCAATTCATCAACATAGCAAATAATTCAATTCATCAACGTAGCAAATAATTTACACAATAACACATGTAATCAAATACAAACACTATAAAGGAGAAAAAGGAAAAACGGCGGCAGTGAATGACACCCCCTTTCGATGGGAATCTACATTTACTCCCCCTGTGGTCTCCTTTTTCAGGCCAATTTTGAAGGAAACACGTCCTTTAACTCTTTAACTGCCAGAGTATATACACAATCTACCCCCTTCCCTGCCATAGAATAACATTGCAAAAATAGGTAAAATGTGAATTTTGTCTCTGTTTATTTTTTAACATTGAAGTGAATGGAGCAGAAAATCTTCGCATCGCGTTATCTCCTGCTTCCTTTGTGATAAACAAAACATTTAAAAAGCAAAAAAAAAAAAAAATTCAAAAATCTCGTCAATCTCGTCGACGGCTGGCTGAGCCATGCGGAGAAAAACGAGAAATCTCGTCAATGGCAGGAAAAGAGTTAATGGATGGTTTCAGGGCATTCCACATTTTGGTGGCAGAGTAGTAGAATGAGAATTTTCCCATGTTTGTTAAAAATGTGGGTGGTACCAGATCATGGTACCAGATCACTCCCTCTATTGTTGTGGTTGTGGGTGTCATTCACTTTGGAGAAGTAGTTAATCAGGTATGAGGGTACTGAGGGCCCTGTCCCTTTGACTATCTTAAATACCAATCCCATCGATATTTGCTTGCACCCATGCAAGCAAGTTGGTCTTAAAATGAGGTGTGGTTTGGTGCAATGCTAACTTACGCACAGAGAGAAAACTCAAAAAGCCATTCATTGCATCTTAGACCAGCCCCGGGCTGGTCATAAATCCGCCGCAGTGACAGCGCAGATATTTCCTTACTATTTAGAAAATAGTAATTATCCTGCATCATTGGGATTAAGATGCACCTACGTACAGTAGGAGGGTTCACAAATGGGCGTGCACTGATCGCAATCAAAATCCATCCAAATTCAACACTACACTCACGTTCGAGATGTTGTGTGTATCCTCATTAGTGTATTACTATGATATGATAATACATGAATAAAATGTTGAAGCATGTTGAAAATATAGTTTGTGCATGCAGAATGCACAAGTGGTTTTGTTAGATGTGTCTTTTTCTGCAGAGGACTTTGCAGCGATTGGATAAATTGGATTAAAGATAAAGATAAAAGAAGAGCACTAAGAAGGCGGCAAGTTTTCAATCTTGAAAATGAAGCCAATGTAATGAAAAGGCTGCAGTTCTCATTAATGGCCTAGAACATACATGGGCAACTGGCGGCCCCCACCTTCACTTAATGCGGCCCGCAGGTTAATATCGGATTACTGATATATTATTGATTTCAGCTGTTACAATTCCAAACATGCAAGCATGACCTGCTTTAATTACTTCAGTCTATATTAGTAGCTTAATGTCTAGTATTATAATTCTATTGTCTTTGTCCGTTGTCCATTCAGATCTACAAGCTCAAAACGCATCGCACTGCAACACGTTTTGAGCTTGTAAATTGGCTATTAAATTGGCTACTGTATGAATGCATGTTGTGTCTAATGTTTTCCTGCACTTTACAACAATCAAACGCAACTTGAAACCATTTACCTCCTTTTTCTGCCCGACTGTCTTTCAGTCTAGACTCCATAGAAGATAACTCAGCTGACAGACTCGACAGTTGGACTGAAATAATCCAACAGGCAAATAAGTACATGCATAAACAGAGACAGACAGGAAACAAGACAGGGTCCACTAACTGCATGGTTCCATGTGTACAGTATCCATGTGTCCATGTGACATCATATAGATGATGATGATGATGGCAGTGGTGTAAAGTAACTAAGTACATTTATTCAAGCACTGCACTTAAGTACAATTTTGAGGTACTTTTACACTACTGGAGTATTTCCAATTGTCTATGCTTTTACTTCTACCCCATCTCAGGCAAATATTGTACTCCACTACAATTATTTGAAAACTTTAGTTACTAGTTACTTTGCAGATATAAATTATTACATTATAAAACCCACATTAGCCACTTTAGCCCTATATTATACCTAGGCTATTTTCAAACATTTTAGTACTTTTACTTTTGGTACTTTAAGTACATTTTGATACCAATACATTTGTGCTTTTACTCAAGTAAATTTTGAATTCCGGACTTTTACTTGTAACAGAGTACTTCTACATTGCAGTATTGATACTTTTACTTAAGTAAAACACTAGAGTACTTTTTCCACCACTGGATGATGGTCTCTGAAGGTCCGTAAGCTTCTGGTATTTCTGTCATGTGAGCGTTTTGCTTTTTCTTTCTGCGTCTATTTTTCTGCATTTTGCATGATTCAACTGATAGTGAGGCATTGTGTTGTAGGCCAGCTGGTTCTCAACCACCAATGGACCCTCACGTGTCTGTAACTCTGAAAGCCTACACTCTGTTGGTCTACATTGTTGTAAGCAAAACTATAGCAGATTGCTATTTTCACTCGTCTTGAGCTAAAAACCGTGGGAACCATTGCTATTAGATTTCTAGCTCCTTTCTACCCCGTAAAAAAACAAATCTATAGACATACAAACCTGTAGTCTCATTCTTCACCTCCGCCAGCTGGTTCTCAGTAGAGGTCACTCTGGCGTCCATGGATGACAGCTGGGCAGCATGAGCTGAAATGAAGCCATTTAAACATGACATGAATTTTGTCGTTTAAGTTTAACCCATTTAGACCAGGAACGCATCCATGTCATTTTAATTCTTTAGCTAAAACCATTATTATTTTATACTATTCAAAAAATAGCATATATACAAGCTCATAGCACGGCACAGGGTGCCGCGCTACGAGCTTGAAGATCTGCTACTTTTCGAAAAATCTTGAATATTTGTGCAAATCTTTGAGTACATATATTTTTTACATTTTTAACTCAAATCTTTACTTCTGGAGGTCCCTGGAACAAAATATTTTACGATTTTTCGAAAATAGCAGATCTATAAGCTCATAGCGCTGCTATTTTTGAATAGCCAAATACATTTAATATGACACAGATACTTTCCCGGTCTAAATGGATTAATGTTGAAGTGACATTCCTCTGCTCTCATGTCCTTTCATTGAAGCAGCAGTGTAAAAGAGGACAGATCAACCTGTGTTGTGTGTCTTCAACTGGTCCAGTTGTGTCTGGCTGGCTGTCACTCTGTTCTCCAACTCAGACAGTTTAGACTCCTGATCCGATTGGCTCAACCTGAACAACGCTGAGAGGAGACGGTTGACACGGTTGATTGTATACTCTACTGACTAAATAAATACTGTATATTCTACTGTCTCTAAATCAATGTTGAGTCTAATGCAGTCTCTACTGTCTGAATTGATGTTGTGTCTAACCCATTAAGACCTCGAACGCATCTGTGTCACTTTAGATTTCTTTGGCTATTCAAAAATAGCAGATATATGAGCTTGTAGATCTGCTATTTTTTTTTTTTAAACTCTTAGGATTTAGAAAACATTTTTAAGAATCGCCTCAGGTCTTAATGGGCTAATGTATGTATATTCCAGTGACCCAAAGGGGTCCTTGAAGGGGTCCCAGGATGTCCCCAGCAAAATGAGGAACAGTTTTAAACACTCTTTTACACCTTTTAAAACATTCATCTATCAAGCTGACAATGCGTCGCATTGACACATGTTGACAAACATCGACAAATCTTCTCTCATGGGGGTCCCTTGCACAACATCTTTTCAAATTGGGGTCCCCATGGCCAAATACGTATCAACTTGGAGGTCCTTGACATGAAAATGTTTTACCACTCGTAAAGTCTACTGACTTAATGGATGTTGGGTTTAATGTAAAGTCTACTGTCTGAATGTTATGGCTAATGTATCCCTATACAACAACCAAACACGACTGAAATCTATTTACCTTCTTCTTCTGTCTGACCGTCTTTCAGTCTGGACTCCATAGAAGATAACTCAGCTGACAGACCTGATAGTTGGACTGAAATAATCCAACAAGCAAATAAGTACATGCATAAACAACGAGAGAGACAGCAAAACAAATCCAAAGTATATAGCTGTACAAACCTGCAGTGTCGGTCTTCACTTCCTCCAGTGTGTTCCCAGTAGAGGTCAGTCTAGTGTCTAGAGATGACAGCTGGGCTGCATGAGCTGAAATTAAATGATGGCAAAGTTGAACACGAAAACGATTCCCATTTAGATCCGAGGCCGAGTAAAAAAAGCCCTCTAAATCAGAGATTTTCAACCTTTTTTGCGTCAAAGACCCTCAAATTGACACATATTAGCCCAGGGACCCCCATTTGAAAAGATATGCCAGGGACTCAACCATTTTGATTACTTGGGGGTCCCAATCTACACAGTAGTATCATCATCAGTGTTCATTTAACTCTTGAGTAACTCAGAGTTACAGACATATAAGGGTCAATTTGGTTCCTAATTATTCATTTGGCTGGGGACCCCCTGGAACCCCCTCATGGACCACTGGTTGAAAACCACTGCTCTAAATCCAAGTTTCTGAAAAACATAAAAAGGTTTATGCAAAAAAATAAATTCATGTTGCTATTCATGTTGCTATATATATATATATATATATATATATATATATATATATATATATATATATATATATATATATATAACTACAACTAAAATGACACAGATGCTGTCCTGGATTGAAAGTTATAACAAAACGTATAGGTTTTAACAGGTCTAAATGGGTTTAATTAATAACAATGTGTCCTCTATTCCAGTGGTTCTCAAACTTTTCCATGCCAAGGACCCCCAAATTTATATTTATTTGGCCGCGGAAACCGCCATCTGTTTTGTGCCAGGGACCCCCAGAAGCAAAGATTTGAGTTAAAATGTTCGCTTAAAGAAATATATATATTCAAAGATTTGCACACATTTTCAAGATTTTTCAAAAATAGCAGATCTACAAGCTCATAATGAGCTTGTAGATCTGCTATTTTTGAATAGCCAAGTATAAAATATGGATTAAGTGGTTTAAATGATTGTGACGTTATATTAGCTAATTTCGCTGGGGACCCCCTGGTACCTCCCCACGGACCCCCTGGGGGTCTCCGGACCCCACTTTGAGAACCCAATGCTCTATTCAAGCAACAACTACCTGTTAACCACATGAAGACTAGCATCGCTGTTCTGGGGGCAAATATTCAGCGAGAATAGCAGATCTACAGTGTCACAATGTGTGGAGTTGCAACGTGCTGTGAGCGTATTTTCAGCACGTACTTTCTGTTAAGGAGATTTGGTCTGGCAACAAAAATCATATCACACAAAGATTTTGCGGACCCCCCATAGTAGCTCTGAGGACCCCCTAGGGGTCCCGGCCGGACCCCCTGTTGAAGACCCCTGATATGGGTTTGCTTGCGGGTGGCCTGAGAGGTTTGAGAACCACTGGCCTAAGATACTGTCTGGCACAAAGGTCTCCCAACTCACCAGTGGTGTAAAGTAACAAATACATTTACTCGAGTGCTGTACTTATGTACAATTGTGAGGCATTTCTATTTTACTGGAGTAGGCCATTTCCAATTTTCTGTAGTTTTACTTCTACTCCACTACATCTCAGAGACAAACATTATACTTTAACTCCACAACAATTATTTGAACACTTTAGTTACTAGTTACTTCAGATTTTTGTTGATTGATTATTATTACAAAACATACATTGACCACTTCAGCCCTATATACATTTCGTCCACTTGAAAGTAGCCGATCTACAAGCACAATGCGTCGCGATGCATTTTTCCAAAGATTTTTATACATTTTATACATTTTGAAATCTTATGAAATGGGACATTCTGCACAATGAATACTTTTACTTTTGGTTTTGATACCAATACTTTTGTACTTTTACTCAAATACATTTTTAATTCCGGATTTTACTTATAACTTTGTAAGTATTTCTACATTGCAGAATTGATACTTTTACCTAAGTAAAAAATGTGGAAAAAAATGTGAACTTTTTCCACCACTGCAACTCACAAGCACTCCCAGCCATGGGCAAGAGCAACAAACAAAACCCTGACCAACCAACCCGAGTTTTTTTTAGACAGAATAAAAGTGCATGACAGACAGGAAAACAAAGTGTATAGATGCACAAACCTGCAGTGTCATTCCTCACTTCCTCCAGTCTCGTGTCTAAAGACGTCAGCTGGGCAGCATGAGCTGAAATTAAGTCATTAAAACAAAACAAGAATGTTGTCGTTTAATGTTGAAGTGACATTCCTCTGCTCATTATGTCCCTTAACCCATTAAGACCTGAGGCCCATTCTATGAATGCCTTCTAAATCAGTGGTTCTCAAACTTTTTTCGTGCCAAGGACCCCCAAATTGATGTATATTTGGCCGCGGACCACCCATCTGAAAATGTTTTGTGCCAGGGACCACCCAGAAGAGAAGATTTGTGTAAAAAAAAAAACATTTTCAAAACATTTAGAGAACCACTGTTCTAAATCGTAAGAGTTTTCTGAAAAACGTATAATAATAACAATAATAATAAACTTTATTTATATAGCACCTTTCATGACATGAATGCAGCTCAAAGCGCTTTACAGTGCAAAAAACAAAAATAAATACATCAGAAGTGCTTTACAGAAAATCAATAATAATTTAACAATAACGCAAAAAGAAGAGAAAAAACAACATTAAAACTTTTTTTTTTTAATAATGGCATTGAAATAATGGCAACGAATAATGGCAATAAAATAATGTCCAAAACAAAAAGGCAGTGAATCAAGAAAAACAGTGACGACATAAATAACAGAGATTAAGAAGAAATCTACTAAAAGCAAGAGTGAAGAAATAAGTCTTGAGCTGTGCTTTAAAGCTGTCTACAGAGGGTGTGCCTGTCTTAGGTGTTATGCTGCAGCCTCTGTGGACAGCTTTAAAGCACAGCTCAAGACCTATTTCTTCACTCTTGCTTTTAGTTGATTTTTAAATCTCTGTGTTGTTATTCATGTCCTCACTGTGTTGCCTGATTCACTGCCTTTTTTGCAATATACTTGTTTTAATGTTGTTTTATGCGTTTCCTTTTCTTTTTTGCTTTATTGTTCAATTATTTGTACTTTTTCTGTAAAGCACGTTGAGCTGCATTTCATGTCATGAAAGGTGCTATACAAATAAAGTTTATTATTATTATTATTATAGCTCAAATCTAAAATGACACAGATGTTTTCCCAGTTTTAATGGGTTCATTGAAGCAGCAGTGTAAAAGCAAACAGATCAACCTGTGTTGTGTGTCTTCAACTGGTCAAGTTGTGTCTGGCTGGCTGTCACTCTGTTCTCCAACTCAGACAGTTTAGACTCCTGATCCAATTGGCTCAACCTGAACAACGCTGAGAGGAGACGGTGGACAAACTGAACGTTAACGAGAAGCAACGAGTGCTCGTCTGCTGTCTAATACAGTATATTATACTGACTAAATACTGTCTAATGTATATTATACTGACTAAATAAATACTGTTTGATGTATAATATTCTACAGTCTAAATAAATATGTCTAATGTGTTCTGTTGTCTAAATAATTACTGTCAAATAGTCTACTGTACATTTGTTTTCTTCTTCTAATGTTAATGTATAGTCTACTGTCTGAATGGATGTTGTGTCTAATGTATAGTCTACTGTCTGAATGGATGTTGTGTCTAATGTATAGTCTACTGTCTGAATGGATGTTGTGTCTAATGTATAGTCTAGTTTATTAATGGATGTTAAATCTACTAAATAGTCAGTCTGAATGGATTATGTGTCTAATGTTTTCCTTTACAACAATCAAACACAACTTAAAACTATTTATGTTGTTTTTCTGTCTGACTGTCTTTCAGTCTGCACTCAATCAATCAATCAGCCTAAATACACATGCATAAACAAAGCGAGACAGACAGTAAAAACAAATGTAAGGTACAAACCTGCCGTATCATTCCTCACTTCCAGCAGCTTGTTTTCACTAGAACTCAGCCTGCTGTCTAGAGATGACAGGTGGACAGCATGAGCTGAAATTAAAAATATTATTTAAAAAAATGTAATCATTGTGTAGTCTACTGTCTGAATGGATGTAGTGTCTAATCATTAGACTGATGTCTGAATGGATGTTGTGTCTAATTTATAGTCTACTGTCTGAATGGATGTAGTGTCTAATCATTAGACTACTGTGTGAATGGATGTTGTGTCTAATGTATAGACTACTGCCTGAATGGATGTAGTGTCTCAAATATAATCTACAGTACCTGAATGAATTATGTGTCTAATGTATCGTTTTACAACAACAAAACACAACATTTTAAACAACTACAGTATTTAACTTATTTTTCTGTCTGACTGTCTTTCAGTCTGGACTCAAGAGAGACAGACAGGAAAACAAAACAACAAAGACGTACAAACCTGCAGTGTCGTTCTTCACTTCGGCCAGCTTGTTCTCGGTAAAACTCAGTCTGATGTCTACAGATGACAGCTGGGCAGCTTGAGCTGAAATCGAGGAGATAAATCTTTATCTGTCAACGATCAACAACTAAAGACTGATCTCCATAGCACTGAAACGGCCCTCATCAAAGTAAAAAATTATGCAAACCAGCCATCGCAGTAATGTCAAAAATGAGCGCACCGTTTGACACAGTCAATCATAAGGCTGCTTGTAGATCGGCTATTTTTTGCTACTTTTGTATGACACTATAGGAGTGGCTCAAACCTTTTCCAAGTCAAGGACCCCTAAAATGATATGTTTTTGTCCGCGAACCCCCATCTGAAAATGTTCTGTTCAAGGGACCCCCCAGAAGAGAAGATTTATGTTAAACAATTAAAAAATAATTCAAAATCTTCCAAAATCTTCCAAGCACGCTATATATGCTTATTAACACGGCTTGGTTGAATGCTTGATTCTAATTGGTCAATCACTGAATTCAGCTGTGTGTTATTTCTTTATAATGACCGATGAGCTCTATAATAATCAAAGGCTCAGAGCACCTGCTCATATCAATCTGTGCTGCTTGATTTTTATGCCGTATCCAACACGGCAGCCATGTAAACAAACACACCATGTCATTTACAGCTAAACATTGCTCTTTTGAAAACATTTGAAGCGAGAAATAACAATGCAGTACCCGAAAATTGATTGTATTAATGTATTTGATCAACACTTGCTTGTTTTCCGAGCTCGTTTGACACAGTCAATCATAAGGCTGCTTGTAGATCGGCTATTTTTTGCTACTTTTGTATGACACTATAGGAGTGGCTCAAACCTTTTCCAAGTCAAGGACCCCTAAAATGATATGTTTTTGTCCGCGAACCCCCATCTGAAAATGTTCTGTTCAAGGGACCCCCCAGAAGAGAAGATTTATGTTAAACAATTAAAAAATAATTCAAAATCTTCCAAAGATTTTCGAGATTTTTAAAAAAATGTTCAAAAATAGCAGATCTGCAAGCTCATAGTGTGGCACGAAGTGACGCGCTATGAGCTTGTATATCTGCTGTATATCTGCTATTTTTGAACAGCAAACATATATATCGATAATGTGGTTAAAATGATTGTGATTCTGCATCAACAGATTTTGCTGGGGACACCGCAGCACGCTATATATGCTTATTAACACGGCTTGGTTGAATGCTTGATTCTAATTGGTCAATCACTGAATTCAGCTGTGTGTTATTTCTTTATAATGACCGATGAGCTCTATAATAATCAAAGGCTCAGAGCACCTGCTCATATCAATCTGTGCTGCTTGATTTTTATGCCGTATCCAACACGGCAGCCATGTAAACAAACACACCATGTCATTTACAGCTAAACATTGCTCTTTTGAAAACATTTGAAGCGAGAAATAACAATGCAGTACCCGAAAATTGATTGTATTAATGTATTTGATCAACACTTGCTTGTTTTCCGAGGCGACCGTGTCCGCCCAGGGCAACAAACCGGGTTCAAATCCGGGGTAGAAGAGGAATGTTACATAGAGCAGCTTTAAAACACACAGCCAAAAAACATTATCAGTACAAATTAACACCCTATATATTTGATCATACTACAGCATCACACAAAAGCATCAAACGTAGCACAGATACCTGCGACGTGTTTTGAGCTTGTAGATCTGCTACTTTTGCTAATTCATTTTTTGTTATATATGACACACACACACACACACACACACACACACACACACACACACACACACACACACACACACACACACACACACACACACACACACACACACACACACACACACACACACACACACACACACACACACACACACACACACACACACACACACACACACACACACACACACAGTGATCCCCATGTGATCTGCTCACAGCCCAGTCAGGCCTCTCAGATGTGTCCTCCTAGCCACCTAGCCTCCTAGCCACCTACTCTTTGGAACAAATGACCTGACCTGTGATCTGCAGCAACTTTTTTTAAACCGACTTGAGACCTTTTATATTCCCTCAGGCCTTGTGTGTTTAGAATGTGTGCATGTGCTTATGTGTGTGTGTGTGTGTGTGTGTGTGTGTGTGTCTGTGTGTGTCTGTGTGTGTCTGTGTGTGTCTGTGTGTGTCTGTGTCTGTGTGTGTGTGTGTGTGTGTGTGTGTGTGTGTGTGTGTGTGTGTGATTTTGAAAACATGACCAATGACAAAAAACTCCCATATCTGCTGGGCGAAGTACAACAGTGTGCAAACACAGCAGCAAGATTCGTGAGTTGCTGTGATAGGAGAAGGATATCGAACGGAACACAACCACCCTAAAGACTAATCATTGTGTATATTCCTGCACTATACCTGCACCCAGTGATCTTGGTACATAGAAATTGATCTATTGAAGATTCTGACTTTCAAATGTACATTTTTTGTTTTGATTGTGTTGCTGTATTGTTGTATTGTGCTTTTTGCTTTGGCAATGTAAACGTATGTTTTCTCATGCCAATAAAGCCCTTTGAATTGTGTGTGTGTGTGTGTGTGTGTGTGTGTGTGTGTGTGTGTGTGCATGACAGTGTTGGCACAGGCACGCATGCACAAGCGCTCATCTGAGCCATCTGCCGGGTGAAATATTCCCCACTTCCCCAGATATAGATATTAAATACATTAAAGATCTTAGTTTATTGTCATGCTACACACCATTGACAGCAGAAATAATGTAGTTATGAACTATACATGAATTAAATGCAAACTATCAACTATCAATTCAACATCTCGCCTCATGAACCAGCACTTTTCCTGCAGTGATGGAACTACAAGAGCCGGGATTATAATAAGTAGCCGTCTGTGTGTGTGTGTGTGTGTGTGTGTGTGTGTGTGTGTGTGTGTGTGTGTGTGTGTGTGTGAGAGATTAATAAATCCCTATGATGAGTCATGCATTACATCCTGAAGTGGGTCAACAACAGCTTCAGTTAAAGACCAGGTTGGATTTGGGTTGGGGGGGGGGGGGGTCGATCCATGCCTCTGCTTTTGATATCTCCCCTATATTTTAGAGAGGGAATGTTTTTTTTTTTTTTTTATCACATTCGTGGAATGCCGTGAAAGTGTAAAATAAATAAAAAATAGTGACAATAACTGTTCTACAAGCTCACAACGTTGACAGCTTGCAGATTAAGTCGTCAATAACCCACCTTAATTCTGATTATGTTCTTTTTACAAATGAGACCCTATTAACAACATGTACATAGCCTACCTCTCCTTCTCACTGAGCCTGTCACCTTAAAGGGGAATTTTGGACCACGGTTTTCTTACCTTTTCTATGATGTTATGATATCTTAGGATGAATGGTACAGTAGAAAAATGTCATAACTCCATCCCGGGTCCGCCACAGCTAAAAACACGCGCCAATAGGCCTTGCGCTAGATCGCATATTTTTATGCGATATATATATTTTTTTTTTGTGAGATCTGACGTTCATAGTGACAGAACACTATGCAACGGACGTCTCGCTAGACGAGATTGAAATCTCGAGATTGAAATCTTTCTACTGTACCATTCATAGGATATCATAACATCATAGAAAAGAAAACCGTGGTCCAAAATTCCCCTTTAACCTGAAGCCTACAAGCCAAATCCTTAAAGAATAGTGCCTCGTGCCTGACCTTACAATAACCATTCTGTCGGCATCAACACGGTGCATGATGACAGAGTACCTCGTACAGTCAGAAAGCAGCTCTCCCCGCATTATCTCCGCCTTGCCGAAGGGGACGGAGATTACAGTATGTTGTCGCCTTTGGCTGTGTCCCCATGTTCAGGGGAGGGAGGCCGGGCGAGGAGGGTGATATCGGTCATCGCACGTACTCCTACGGGCTGGGGGGGGGGGGCACCTGTCAGCGGGGAGTGTTTGGCGGGAGAAGTACAACGAAGGCTCTACACCAGGGGTCTTCAACAGGGGGTCCGGGACCCCTAGGGGGTCCTCAGAGTTACTACAGGGGGTCCGCCAAATCTTTGTGTGATGTGATTTTTTATTTTACCTTAACCACTTAAACCTAGCATCGCTTTTCTGAGGAGAACTTTAGCCAAAAATAGCCGATCTACAAGCTCACAACGCCTCGCAGCGCGAGGCGTTGTGAGCTTGTAGATCGGCTATTTTTGGCAAAGAGGCATAGGTGTAGAGGGAAAAAAGAGCAGACCACGTAAACAAAAAATGTTGAATCTGAAACACAATTTTATACGATATAGTAGGGGTCCCTGCTTCATCTCTCTCTCAGCTAGGGGGTCCTTGGCCTGAAAACGTTGAAGACCCCTGTACATCCTCCTGGTGGGGACTCCTCACTGGCAGGTGAGTCAGTACTGATACGACAGCAGTGACAACAGAAATGTGTGTGGGGAGGAATTAACTGGCATAACAACTAAGTTGGGGAGAAAAAGGGGGTAAAAAATGTTTTGGAAGTGCGTGCTCTCTTTCGACCTCCGCTCCGTGGCAGCAGGTGAGTCTAATGATCTCATCTGGTAAATTTACAGTAGTCTAGACTTGCGCTCAGAACTACTAATCTGCACACAGTCTGCAAACAGTCTGTTGCATCAATTAAAACAAACTGTCTGCCGTCCTGTAGTTGACTTAACGCATTGGTTCTCAACCTCTTCAGGCCGGGACCCCACAAAATAATAATATTTGAACTGAGGACCCCCAAAATAATCATATTTGAACTGAGGACCCCCAAAATAATCATATTTGAACAGAGGACCCCCAAAATAATCCTCTTTGAACTGGGAAACCCCAAAAAATAATCCTATTTGAACTGAGGACACCCCTAAATAATCCTATTTGAACTGGCGATCCCCCAAAATGATCAAATGTGAACTAGGGACCCTGACAAGCACTTGGAATTGTAGGAATTGAGGCATTACATTTTGTTTGACTCAGTTCCACCACCTGATTCGGATGCTATCAATGCATTGAATGTGAGATTATCACGTTTTATCAGACCATTGAATGGGCGAAGTAGGCAACCTACTTACCTACCCGCGATTTATCAGACCATTCATTGGGTGTTATCAAGACATACTGACCTACCAACGGAGATGACTTAAATAGTTCAGTTTCGGTTTTGGTTGTTTTGGTTTCGGACCATGACGGAGGCGCGCAGTCTCAGGCGAGCTGGAGCCCCGCAAAGGACCACCGAGGGAGCTAAAGCGACCGAGTTGCCGTCCTGAGCGGTGCGCCTACTCAGCGCCGTTAGAGTTATGTACCGATAGGCACAGAATCGTAAATATTGTTGTGGGGCCTCCAAAGTAGGTCAGTAGCTCCTGATTACGCCCAATGAATGGTCTGACAAATCGCGGGTAGGTGTATCGCCTACTCGTCACCTACTCGCCCCATTCAATGGTCTGATAAAACGTGATAATCTCCCATTTAATGCATTGATAGCATTCGAAGCCGGTGGTTCCACAGATGTGAACTGAGATTGCTTGCGTTGCAAGCATGTACATCAGCTATTTTTTACATTTTTTCCATCTTTATTTTAGATAATATTTGACAATTTGGCCAATGTTTGACCACCGTTTTATAGTATAGTTTGTTGACAACTTCTTATAAAATGAAAAATACATTTTAGAGGTTTTAAAAAGGTCTTAAAAGTCATTAAATTGTAACTTTGGACATGAGCAGATATCCTGTATACACTTATACTGCATGTTGGTTTGTTTACTGTTGAGTGAGAAAACAATGTTGCATATTAAGCTAATCCTCTTGGGACCCCCCAAATTCCAACCCACAGGTTGAGAACCACTGACTTAGCAGATGATATTTGCACTTGACAATGTAACGTGAAATGCTTGCAAAGTAGGCTATATTTGTCATAAAGACAAGACATTAAAATCCTGAATTTGATTAGAACTAGGGGGGGTGCACAGGGCCCATTTTCCCTATAATCTGTCCATGACATTGAGTTATTGCCATTCACTGTAAATACAGTAGAGCAACAAGTATCTTTCTGCTATAGCAGTCCTCAAAGAAACTTGCACATTTTGATAAACTTTACGCTTGATAAAAAGTTGGAAAATCCATCAATACTGTAAGAAATACTGTGTGCAGAACAATCTTCACTGACAGCGACACCACTCACAGTATAGTCTACTGCAGGGATTCCAAACGCCTGGGGCACGCAAGCTGCCTCTAGGAGAGTGGTTCCCAAACTTTTTAGCTCGAGACCCAAAAGAGAAATTCTATGTCTCCCTGGGACCCTAAATACAGATCTACAAGCTCACAACAGGTCACGATGAGACGTGTTGTGAGCTTCTTAAAAGCATTTTTTCCCTCTAATTAATGGATTATTTAATTTTTATGGAATTCTTTTGAAACATAATGTGTTTTTAACTTATGAAAAAGTGTGAATTTTTGGGGAAAACCTTTCTAAATAATAAAAAACAAAATGAAGGAAACAAAAACTATAGGGGATATTTACTCGCAACCCATAAAAATTGGTCTGCGACCCAAACATGAGTCCCGACCTACTGTTTTGCTCTACCGTAGGGGGTGACTGACGATAATATTGTAATGGTGGTGCTGGTGTTATAATAAAAAATATTATCAGCACATGTACATTTCTCTGAACTTTGAGTTTGTTTTTTTTCTTTTCAAACCACGTGAGGTCATTATTCCATCACTGGTAAATATATGGTAACATTTTATTGCACCAAATTGGAGAGATCTTCACTTCATAATCACCTACACAACTCAACACATTTCTCTGAACACCAAACTGTGCACACATGACTGTATGGCCACGCACAGCTCTAAACGTCATCATCAAGCCCAGCGGTGATGGTGGGCCTGATCCACAACAACGATGAGACGGCCTTACAGGGCCGAGATTGGGTACACTAACGTGGTGGTGCCAGGAGGAGCACAGCACAACCTCGCTATCAGTGTCAACAAGACCACAGGAGAGAGAGCACACCCCTATTCACATCAATGACTTTAACTTCCTTGGAATAAACATCTCAGAGGACGTCATATGGGCCACACGCACAACACGAGAAAGGCTCAGCAACGGCTCTACTGCCTCCAGCACCCTGAAATTCAGGGTGCCACGATGTGTGGCTGTGGCTGACAGGCAGCATCATCAGGGACAGTCGCCACCGCAGCCATAATCTACTACTACACCCCGCTGCTGAGGGCACGACCAGGCAAACGATACCGATTAGTATCGGGAGCAAGAACACCAGACTTCTGAACAGTTTTTATCCAGCAATGATCCGACTGCTGCATACTGTAACACCTAAAGCACCTCGCCGCTCAAACAGAACTTTTTTAATGTCGATGCTCCTTTCATACAGACATCATACCACTCTTAATCCAACGTGTTTTCAATTAGCTTAAATTCATGCACTTGTGCGTCTCCCCTTCTTTTTCTTATTCCACATTTTTATTGTTTTATTTATTTTTAGCTGCAACATTGATAAGCCCGCACAAATAGTCCCTGGCACAAAACATTTTCTGATGGGGCCAAATATCAATTTGGGGGTCCTTTGCACGAAAAAAGGTTTGAGAACCACAGTACTGATTTACCGCCCTCAGGTCTTCACAACTTACACCCCAGCATCCTTATTGTGGGGAAGGCTTTCTCTGGAAAATAGCCGATCGACAAGCTCACAACGCGTTGCAGCACGACGCGTAGCAATAACAGAAACATAACGGACACTAGTATAGAGCCCTGAGGGAATAAAGTAATTTGTGGTTTCTACTAGAGATGTACCAATATCATTTTTTTCCCATACCCATAAGTTGCATATTGGTTGATACAGAGTAACAATCCGACACCCATGAGTGATTTAGAAAGAATCCAGGACAGTGGTTCTCAAAGTGGGGTCCAGGGACTCTCAGGGTTCCTTGGGGGGGTTCCAAATGGACCCTTACAGGTCTGTAACTCTAAGAGTGTACAAATGGAACCGAATGGACTGGTTCCATTTGTACACTCTCAGAGTTATGGGGGTCCTTGAAATCAAAAAAAAGTTGAAGTGCAACATCAACTGAAGCATTCAAAATAATTGATTACTGTAAATGACATATCATCATGTGATTGACATTATGTGGCATCGTAATGGCATAGACTGGCATACTCGCCGATACAGATACGATACCAGTGTTTTAGGCAGTGTATCGGCAGCTTTTCCGATCCTGGTGTCTGTATCGGAACAACCTCATACTGTAGTTTCTACCTGAGTGGTGCTCCTCCAGGTGCTCCAGTCGGCCCGTGGTGTGTTCGTGGGCCAGTCCCAGGTCTGTCAGCAGGTCCGTGGTGTGCTTGTGGGCCAGTCCCAGGTCTGTCAGCAGGTCCTGGTTGTCGTCCATCTTCAACTTCAACCTCTTCATCTGCTGCGTTACGTTCACCTCCAAGTGGTGTGCGTGGTCCTTCTGCCCTGCCGCGTTGCTTTCCAAGTCCTGCATCCTGTGTGTTTTTAGAGCCCCACAGATATACATCGGTCATTATTAACTCATTGAGTGCCATTAACGTGTTTCACGTGTTTTACCGCTATGGCGCAGTGTGCCAATGACTTTTTTTTTTTTTTTTTTTTTTACATGTTCAGAACCCAAGATATCATTATCTGAAGATGTGCAGCTCCATCCACTCCTTGTTTAACTTATAACTGAAAAAGGCTGTATCTCGCTTCCTAAGCACTTTTTTTTAAAGAAATCTCTGGCACTGGGACAACACTCGGTGAGTTAAGACCTGAGGCTGATTCTACAAAAAAAAACATATGTTGCTCTACATTACATATAGGTAAAATCTAAAATTACACAGGTGCTTTCCCAGTTTTAATTGGTTAAAATCAGGACACCATTGGCTGCATATTTGACGACAACAAAGTCATCAAAGTCTTAATGTGTTAAACCACTTTTAACCACTTGAACCCACTTAAAAACAGAAAATACACTACCATAGAGCCCTGAGGGACTCTGCTCAAACATTTGGGGTTTTAAAACAAAAGCATCACAGCGCGACACAGTGTGAGCTTGTACATCAGCTATTTTTACAGCTTGGCAACAAGCTGTCAATAAACAGACGCTGCAACTAGTCGTCACTTTCTCACTTTTCTCCCAATTGGCTAAAGGCCAGCCAATGAGGGATCTACCAATGGCTTCCCATACTCTGAACCAAGCGCGTGCTTCTGTCATCTGAAACTGTGGTGCGCCTGCTCGGTGCTCTTCCGCATTTGGGCTAAACTCATGGATCTCAAATGTGCCGTTGTTTTTCCGTCAAGGGTAGATGTTCTTCAACACACACTCTGTACACTACAGCCACACTTTCCGTTTTCTCTGTATCTGCATACAGCCTGAAAAGGTTTTCTCGTGTGAAAAGCCATGGTGATGCGATGTAACTCTCCCCCGTGTCAATGCAGCTAGCACTACTAGTGCTGCTAACGTGGCTTATGTTCGGCCTCTGAACCGGAAGAGACCTAATGCAAGCAGGCCTATGAGACGCCACAGCCAGACAGACACCTAAACACACACGCACACGCGTATACACACACACACACACAGTGTTGCATTTGGTGATTTTATCTTTGGTGGGGCGCTATTTTAATGACCTCACGCGCATGTCTCTTAACACTTAACACTATAGGATTTAGCAGGTCACACAATGGACCATTGATTTGTGTCCAGGGTCATTCCTATGTTAATTCACGCTGGTGGCAGTCTTTGTAAACTTTGTTGAAGTTTGAACTTATTATATTGGTAGCCAAGCTGTAAATGACATTTCATGTAATTTTCATGTCTTGTTTAAGTGCTTAAAGGTGATTTTCTTTGGTTACAGTAAGTGTTAAATGGCTCTATATTCTGATAGTACTTGTTGCTATGAAGTGTTTGGTCAGTAACAGGAGTTTCCATGTCTCTCCAGCTCTTTATTAAAGAGAAGATACATTTCCAGGTCATGATACCAATTTTATCAAATCAGGAAAGAAAACTCAGACAGGATACAGATTAAACAAGTGAAATTGGAAGTGATGACACAAATACATGAGCAGACAAAATTGGAACTGGAACACTTTTAAAATGAATCTGATAAATGGGTACTCTCTCCTGATTGGCTGACATTTTGTCACCTACCTGAACATGTATTTTCTGTTTATTAAAGAGCTGGAGAGACAGGGAGACTCCTGTTAACATAACAAACACTCTATAGCAATGATTAAAAACGTCAGTAATCTGAGATCTAGGGCCCTATCTTGCGCCCAAGTCACGCCACACACTATAAGGGGCATCCCCGTGGCCGAGATGCTATCTTGCGACACCAGCCTAATCCCTAAAACACCTGTGCTACCCCTTAAATGATGCATAGGTGTAGTTTGGGAGTTACATTAATAAAAAACAATCAGCATGCCAGATGCCATTGCCTTTAAGAGCAGTCTGCGCGAGCCGTTATGCCCAGTGCTATCTTTAAAAAAATGTAGTCATCATGCCAATTAATTCCTCCCCACACACATTTCTGTGTTGTCACTTCTGTTGTATCCTACTGACTCACCAGCCAGTGAGGAGCCCCCACCGGGAGGACATAGGGCCTTCGTCCCAGTCCTCCCACGCAACACTCCCTGCTGACAAGTGCCGCCCCAGCCTGTAGGAGTACATGCAATGACCAGTATCACCCTCCCCGCCTGGCTTTCCTCCCCTGAACACGGGGGACGGAAGACGCATAGACGCCCGACAAAGTCGGAGGCACCGCGTTGGATTCGAACCCACAACCTCCGTGGTGGTGGGCAGGGACTTTACCACTGCATCACCCGAGCGCCCCGAAATCAGCACGGGCACAACGGGACCCCAAACATCTTCCGCCGGTCGGCCGGTAGGTCGGTCAGCAGTGGTGTAAAGTAACGTAAAGTACATTTACTCAAGTACTGTACTTAAGTACAATTTTGAGGAATTTTTACTAAACTGGAGTATTTCAAATTTTCAGTACTTTTACTTCAACTCCTCTACATCTCAGAGGCAAATATTGTACTTTTACTCCACTTCAATTATTTGAATAATGTAGTTACTAATTACTTTGTAGATTTTGATTATTATTACAAAACACACCACTTCAGCCCTATAAACATTTTGGCTATTTGAAAATAGCCGATCTACAAGCTCACAATGTGTCACGATGCGACGCATTGTGAGCTTGTAGATCTGCTATTTTCAAAAGATTGTTATACATTTTGAAAACCTGAAATGGAACATTCTGCATATTGAGTACTTTCTACTTTTGGTACTTGAAGTACATTTTGATACCAATACTTTTGTACTTTTACTCAAGTCAATTTTGAATTCCGAACTTTTACATGTATTTCTATATTGCAGTATTGACACTTTAACTTAAGTAAAACAAATAAAATAAAAAGTACTTTTTCCACCACTGTCGGTCAGTCTCTTACCTGTGTTGATGCTGCCCCAGTGCCTCCTCCAGGCTCTGCGTCCTGGCTCTCTGCTCCTCAGAGCCCACGGCCTGGTCCTGCACCCTGGACTCCAGGCTCCTCAGGAGCATCCTTTGCTCCACGGCGGCGGTCCTCAGGTCCAGCAGCATCTCCTTCAGGCCTCTCAGCTCGTCCCAGAGGGGGTCGGGCGGCGGTCCGGAGAGTCCGGACCTGTCCCCGCCGGCGTGGATGTCCGTCCTGACGGAGGAGGAGGAGGAGGGTATGATGCCCCCGCCCCCCCAGTCCCGTTGACCGCATGACGTTTGGAAAGAGCAGAAGAAGACAGCAGAGAGAAACGCAGCGGCGACAACAGCCCTCATTCTGACAGAAGCAAACCTTCAGCTAGGCTGACTGAGGATTAGTACTCAAGTCCTTACACACACACACACACACTTCTCAATCTCTTACACACACACACACACACACACACACACACACACACACACACACACACACACACACACACACACACACACACACACACACACACACACACACACACACACACACACACACACACACACACACACACTTCTCAGTCTCTTTTACATACATGCACGCGCGCATACACACACACCAAGAAATGAAATAAAATCTCACAGAATATTCTACTACTGCAATTAAATAGTTGTTTAACAGTAGCCATCACTAGCCATCACTATTGAACATTTAGAACTAAGAGATAATCTGACGTGTAATTATGCAAGTCCCGTTATATTTGGCCCGCAAGGCCCGTTATATTTGATTCGATCGTCGGATTAGTTCAAAAGTGGCGAGCTGAACTTCTGTTCCACAGACCTCAGATGAAGATATCATTTCTATAAGTTCTATCACATATGTTAACACATGTTATATGTATTATTATTGTTAATTGAAGGTAGTAGTAGCGTGATGTAATACATCAACTTTGCTCCAAAATGAGCTCCCAACATTCAAATGTTGCCCCATGGTAACATATGAAATCATTCTCAATGTAATCAGATTCATCTTCCACACTGGAAATGTGTGCTGTGGATACAATGCAGTGAGTGAACATACCACACATAGCGCTGCTAATCTCTGGCACACAGTCAAGCTCTCAACTCAGTACCATGCATGACCGCTAAAGTGATTTGATACGTCATTATGGCCCACGTGCCTACAGCTTGAAAGTGACCCTTGGTGAGTAGGCTATTATTCTACCCGACCAGTCAGCAGTTTATCACCTCATTACAGGAGTGAAAACTAACGTTCGACCGATGTCTGATTCTGATTCTGATTCTGATTCATCGGCCATTGTTTTGACTACTTTTTGACAACATCTGGTTTTGGCAATTCTGCAGCCGATGTGTCCTGATGTTTAAGCACTGTAACATTTGACTCCACGTGTATTTTATATGCTGTGCAAATATGATTCAATAAATAAGGGTTACATTAAATGTGCAAACATAGGCAACAGAGGACCTCTCTCTGTTACAAAGGATAGGATAAGGATACACTAACCTCAACCTGAATCTTGTACTAATTGTAAGCCCAATTCAAAAAATCCTTAATTATAAAACATATATCTCTTATGAGGACCAGGAGTCTCAAAATCTACGATACATTTGGACATTTGGCCCAAACCAGTACATTAACACACGTACACACACATTTGTATTACTATACTTGTGAGGACAAAAGCTTTTTAGGACGGCATTGAGAAATATTGTAAAATATTTTTGCCTAAAGTTCTCAGAATAGGGATGCTTGGTTGAAGTGGTTATTGTCAAAAGTCACACGAAGATTTGGCGGCCCTCCCTGTAGTAACGGACCCCCTGTTGAAGACCTCTGGTCTAGTCCAACCTTAATTGCTCTCGTCTTCTCTGCTCTACCCTTATGTGGCCTCACACAGGCATGGAATATTTTACACATTGTTTCCAATTATTGTATTATTTTTTCCTTCTTAACTCAAGGTCTAAGAGAGAAAGAGAGACAGAGAGAGGAAATGGGGGGGGGGGGGGGGGGAGAGCGCACTCCTACAGTATGCAGGGAGGGTTTCCTGAGGTAATGTGGAATGCTGAACTGCTGCCAAAACACCAGCCTAGCTCTCTGCAGACTCACCCATCTGCACCACCAGATCCCATACAGAGTGGATAGACTGTTGATGGTTGGTGGACAGTTATCAATTCACTGGATGCACACAGCCCCTCCAGATGCAGTCCTTGAGTTGTAGGCTTGTAAAAGTGCACGACTATGCAAGCTTCCTGACCGCAGTTGTCTCAGCAATGGGTTGAGATGTTCAGACCTCTGCAAACCCCAGAACTGTACAAACCAAGTGCCTGAGTAAGAGTCACTGCCTGAACAGGACAGTTCTGATGAGGAAGAGATTGAATAGTTCATACCATGTTAAATGTCATATTCAAGTAATATTTGTGATTATTTTGATAAGTAATAATAATAAAACAAATCGATTGAGCTTATGTATTGTTCATTTGCTACAAAACAGGCATTATTGAGGGCAAGGTCAACATAAAAGACAAGGCTAAGATATGCCAAGCTACTATTTTGACATTGTTATCATAGAATTTCATAAACCACAGACATGTAGCAATACAAAAATCACGTGCAACCTTTCCCCCTTTAATGGTACCGATAAACTCAAATTCGGGGTCTGGCCCATAGACTAAATGGCTTGTAAAAAGAAAGTCTGTTTGGGACATTTTTCCCCTTTTATTCTATGATTTGTGTAGAGAGACTTGAAACTAAGGTCTGACTGAAGGGAGACATGAGACAAGAAAGACGGGAGTATTTGAACTATGATCCTTGCTACGTGTGTGTGTGTGTGTGTGTGTGTGTGTGTGTGTGTGTGTGTGTGTCTATACCCAGATTGATTGATTGATTGATGTACTTTATTTAGTAAGACATGAGAACAACAGTACATGGAAGTACAAATTCACAATACAAGGTCTACTAAACTGGAAGACTCATAAAAGCACAGAGCTTGTTTCAAATGAGTTCCCCATGCACACAAATCATGATGAAGGTTTACGTTGAAGCAATCTGCTGAATAGAATGCAGCAGATGGGTCGAATTAATAGTAGTAGGCCTAGTAGTTCAATTATTCACATAAGTGTGACTTATTGTAGGTAGAAAATACATTATGCACAACTCAATTTAGCCAATTGCAGCTCAAAATACAGTTGGAATTGACTACGATGTAAAAATCTAAGGAAGGACACATTCTACAGTGTTCTATTGCCTAAGTAGGCCTACTTAGTGAATCGTGTGCCATCCAGTGGTCAAAAGTAGCCTATGTTTCAACTGGATGGGAATGGTATGGCTGTGTAACAAAAAAACATTAAAAGTTGTAGCTGCGTGTTTAACTCACCTAATAATAAATTGCTGCGACTTGGGGTCAGATATTGTCCTCTAGTTTCATATCCATTTGAAAGTTCTGGCTGAAAACGTGTGTTTAGTAAAATATTTCCACTTTTCCACACAAGCTGCACACAGAACACATTCTCGTCCTGGATCCTGCAGGAGTATCCTGGATTTCGACCACCATTGGATTTCTCCGGGGGGGGGGGCGTGGACACCCCCCCCCCTATCTCCTGGATTCTGATAGTCCAATGTTGGCAGCCCTGCATATAATATGAAAACTGACTCTGGGGAGTGGTATATTGGGTATGGGCAGCATACATTTGACCAACTGCCGGTATGGGGCACACAATTGACAGGTGTTATTAATTACCTATGTCACGTGACGTGTGATTAATTACCCCACACCAATCGCAACGCACCAGATACCGATCGATCATGCACTTGTGGGGCACACAATTTGTGTTCCCCACAAGTGGTTTACAGGTGTAAAGGTTTACAGCTGTAAAGAAGTGGGTGAAATTCTTTGTGTACAATAACAAGCTCCCAACATGAATTTGCAGTTCCAAGAAAGGGTTAAAGAACAGAGATGGCAAGAAACAAAGACATCAAGCCAGAAACGTCACATATTCCTATAATTTAGCCTAATTTGAGTATGTGCTGTAAAATACTGTCTAACACACTGTTTAGATTGGAAGACGACAATTCAATCATATATAGATTATAAAGCACACTGTTTAGATTAGAAGAAAACTATTCAATCAGATTTAGATTTTAAAGAACATTGTTTATATTGGAAGAAGACAATTCAATCATTTTGAAGACGAGGACACTCAAGCTGTTGTTGTACTGTACTCTTCTGCCATCTAGTGGCTCTTCTTTGTGTGTTTAGCCATGATTTAACACCTCTATAATAAAATGTAACATTTTCAATAATGGGCCCATGATGTCTTTTACTTGTTGAATACTTAGTGCTTCATTTATTCTTTGTGCATGTTTAAAATGGCAGATCTACAAGCTCACAACGCATTGAAGCTTTTAAATGTGCTATTTTCAGTGTGCATCATCATATGGTGAAGTATAAATGAGGCCTGAAGGCCCATTTTCGGTTGACATGAGTCCCCATTAGGAATGGAGAAGGGGGACCTGATTTATACTTAGTTGCACGCTAGTAGGCAGATCTACTACTAGACGATCACAGCACGTCTTTTCCGTGACTTGGTAGAATCTAGTTGTATAAAAATATAACAGGATATTTGTATACATAGATTGTTTTTTTCTGAAAACTTCTAAATAAAGTTTTCAATCAATCATTCAAGTTATATTCCCCATGTCGACAATTTGTTCTTTGATCTGTGCCCACAGATATAACTAGACTTCCACATAGATGTTTGATTTATCTTAAACTCAAAGACCTTTTATTTGTGTTATTTATTTCAGACCACATATATACAGTAACACCTATTATCACCCCCTTTAACTCCTGTCTGCTGGACTCATTTCATGTACTAAATAACCCTCTGGTATAAAGGACTCTCTGACAGGAATCACTTCCATAGATAGCATACCGAACCATAATTAAGAGGTTACACTTAAAAAGTCTTAGTTTTTTATGTCATGGTAAAATCTTCATCCCACATCAAGTACATTAACAGCAAAAGACACATGTACAAAGTACATAAAGAGAGAGAGATTTATTGAAATTCAGTTCAAACTCAGGACAGATACTGGTACACTGGTTATTAAATTGGCAGTTTTTTTCCTTAAATGTATAAAATAAAGAATAAATGTATGCTTTGGAAAATGGTCAAAAATAATTTTAACATGCATGGTACGTCATTATCATTCATTATTATCATAGATTCACTCTTCAACTTCTTGTTTATGACTGGCTAGTGGCTATCACAGGTTTTCTAGCATTTGTAGAAATATTGGGCCCTAAATGTAATTTTAAAAATACATTATATGTATTTTGCTCCACATTTGTAAACAAATATTAAAAATAAAATGGTGCCCAGTGTTGTCAGGGGCCCAGTGTTCCAGTTACCCTTCCTCTCCCTCACTTTAGTTTAGTTTAGTTTAGTATTTGCACACAATCACACAGGTATACAATCAGCACAGCTGTCTTGTTACATGACTGTGTCTTATCCAGAGATGCTCATAGGCCTGCGTCCTGCGTCTCTGACGCGTTATTATGAATCCCACGCCGCGTCCTGGATTTAGACCCGCCTTACGTGTCTGATTGGCTCCCCGGCAGGCATAGTTTTTACTGAGGTTAGGGTTAGGGTTAGGGTTAGGTTTAGGCATAGTCTTACTGAGGTTAGGGTTAGGGTTAGGGTTAGGTTTAGGCATAGTTTTACTGAGGTTAGGGTTAGGGTTAAGGTTAGGTATAGGCATAGTAGCAAAAACGAGAACTGTCAATCACAGCGACTACTGACCAATCACAGCGCCCGCTCAGCGGGTTTGCCACGACGCGGTGTGGGAATCATAATAACGCGTCTCTGACGCACCATATTGAAAAAGGACGCATTCATGGCACCGTCTTGCGTCCATGGGACGCACTACAATTTAGCGGAAATTACCGCGGATTTGAAGGCCATCCGTGGATTTCAAAGCCGTCCGCGGATTACAAGGCATAGTGCAGAAAAAAAGAAAAATCTCGGTAAAACACCGCCGTATGGAGAAGTATTCTCTCTCTGTCTCAGGGCAGTGCGAGTGCTGCTAGAGGGAGAGAGTCAGAGTGCTGCGCAACTTACAGCTCAACTTCAAAGCAAGTTAACGATGGCTCGTTGACCCCAATTTGACCACTAGGGCTAGGCAATCAACACTGAACAGCACTAATTAATGGCAGCTGTGATTCTTGTGTCTTTCCGTGCAGCCAGATATCAAATAATTCCCTGTAGAGCAGGGGTCTTCAGTGTTTTCAGGCCAAGGACCCCCTAGTTGAGAGAGAGATGAAGCAGGGACCCCCTCTATATTGTATAAAATTGTGTTTCAGATAAACTTTTGCTGCTCTTTTTTCCCTTTACACACCTATAACTCCAAAAATAGCCGATCTACAAGCTCACAAGTGTGAGCTTGTAGATCTGCTATTTTTGGCTAAAGTTCTCCTCAGAAAAGGGATACTAGGATTCAAGTGGTTAATGTAAAAAAAAAAATCAAGTACTACAAGTACTACAAGTACTAGTTGTCGGATTTGGAATTGTGTACTTTTCTTTCAGATACATGTACATGAATATAACCATATAAGATGAAACACGAGTTAAACGCTGTGCATTTTTGTGGGACCCATAAAATGTCCCTGGGACCCATCTAAAAGACCACCCTTGCATCCCAGGACCCATTACATTGAAAACCTAGCAACATCACTGCTTATCAGCTTTACACCTGTGTAATTACTACAGCTATGTAAATCACACGTGTTAGTTTAGTTTATACACACACAGAAAAATAAAGGTGTCAACTAGAACCAAAACTGGTCCCGAAGGACCTTTCAGACCAAGGTTATTTAAAGAACCATTTAAATGAAGGGTAAAGAACCCTCAAATAATTACAGAAGAAAAGGTTCTCTAGAACCACATGAGGAACAATTCACTAGATCAGTGGTTCTCAACCTTTTCCGGCCGTGACCCCCCAAAATAATGATATTTGAACTGGGGACCCCCCAGACAAATATTGTGAAAATAGCAGATCTACAAGCTCACAACACCTCGCAACGTAGATCGGTTATTTTCAAATGTTTTGCCTCTTTCTTATATTATTTGACAATTTGACCAATGTTTGACCACCTTTTTATAGTACAGTTTGTTGATTAATTTTGATGAAGTAATGGTCATTTGTTTTGGGTATTAAAAAGGTCTTAAAAGTCCTTAAATTGTCACTTCACTGTCATCTGGGGACCCCACGAAAATCATGTGGGGACCCCCCTGGGGGTCCCGACCCACAGGTTGAGAACCACTGCACTAGATAAAGAAGAAGAACCACTTAAGCACTATTATTTTTCTGTGTGTAGTGTATTATTCACACAATGATAAAGGTATAGTTGAAAAAAGAAAAAGATTTCACCAGCTTCCACTACTGTTCTCATTAACTCCCATATTGTGTCTCATCAGCTTTATACTTCTGTAATAACCACCAAAATAAGACCAGGGTTTAAGTGGTTAATTAAATGAAAACAGGTAGACCAGGGTTTAACCCATTAAGGCCTGAGGCCCATTCTAAAAATGCCTTCTAAATCATTAGTTCTCAAACTTTTTCGTGCCATGGACCCCTAAAATGATATGTGTTTGGCTGCGGACCCCCCATCTCAAAATGGTTTGTGCCAGGTTACTTAAGTACTGTACTTAAGTACAATTTTGAGGTATTTGTACTTTACTTGAGTATTTCCAATTTCCAATACTTTTACTTCTACTCCACCACATCTCAGAGGCAAATATTGTACTTTTACTCCACTACAATTATTTGAAAACATTAGTTACTAGTTACTTTTCAGATATAAACTATGATATAATGAAACATACATTAACCACTTTAGCCCTATTTTATACATAGGCTATTTTCAAATATTTAGTACTTTTACTTTTGGTACTTTAAGTACATTTTGATGCCAATACTTTTGTACTTTTACTCAAGTAAATTTTTAATTTTGGATTTTTACTTGTAACAGAGTATTTTTATATTGCAGTATTGGTACTTTTACTTAAGTAAAGAATTTTAGTACTTTTTCCACCACTGGTTGGCTGGCATTCACCGCACCTGAGTGAGTGGGCAGAGAGGGACATGCTTGAGGAGTAGGTGGGATAGGTACGGGGAGCTACTGTAGGTTATTGAGAGCTTTATAGGTGTAGTATTCTGACTTTGGTTCTTTGAAGCCAATTTAAGGTCTTGAATGACTGTTTTGATATCTGAGTTCTGAAAATAATGGAGTTGCAGAAGTCGAGCTGGTTTTTGAGATCTGATTCTTCTCCTCCTTAGTTTATGGTCTGAAAACAGATGAACAAGAGAAAGGCAATATGTAATAATCCAATAGATCCTAGTTTATTAGTCATAATCATTTAGAAGAGCCTGAAGAGAAATCTGACCCAAACACAACATGGTTTTCGAGTTAAGCTATAAGTAAATAATGACCTGGCATTAGCAGAGTTCCAAAACATTTTGCTGCCGGGCACTACCTGCACTGTATAACAGTGGTTTCTCAAACATTTTCATGTCAAGGACCCCCAAATGTATATGTATTATCTATTAGGTCATGGACCCTCATCTGAAGATATGTTGTGCCAGGGAAACTAGCAGATCTACAAGCTCACCGTGTGAACTTTATAGAATTAGAATATGGAGTGTTGTGAGCTTGTAGATTAGCTAATTTCGAATAGCCAAAATTAAAATGGGGTTTTAATTGTTCCTCATTTTGCTGGGGACTTCCTAGAACCCCCTCAAGGACCCTGTGTGTGTGTGTGTGTGTGTGTGTGTGTGTGTGTGTGTGTGTGTGTGTGTGTGTGTGTGTGTGTGTGTGTGTGTGTGTGTGTGTGTGTGTGTGTGTGTTGGGATGGAATGTACACTGTAAATCAGCAAAATGTTACCTCCCATGGTGCAGTCGGTTCTGGGGTCGGATAATCGGGGTCAAAGTCGCCAATGTCAATCACTGAGAACAAGACATGCATGGGGGAGAGAAACAGTTTTACAGTTGTGTGAAAACGTTTTGTTACATTGTTTAACCCCTTACACACTATATATTTCATTGACCAGGGTCCCCCAGGAGTTTGTACATGGCCCCTTCCCGTTTTCCATCTATAAATGTCTATATATCTATATATCTATAACTTTCAAGATTGATCAAAAATGTAAATAGCAGATGTACAAGCTCGCAGCTCGGCACGAAGTGATGCGCTGTGAGCTTGTAGATCTGCTATTTTTCAATAGACAACGCTAAAATATAAAATGACCGTTTTTTTCCGGTTTTAATGGGTTTAACTCAAGCCCCCAGAACCCAGTGAACTGAATTATTTACCAACTCTCTGACGGCTGACATCGTCTGCAGTGATCCACACAGTTGGTTCTGGGGTCGGATACTCGGGGTCAATGTCACCAACGTCAATCACTGAGAACAAGACATGGGGGAGAGAAACAGTTTTACAGTTGTATGAAAAAGTTCCGTTACATTATTTAACCCCTTACACATATATATTTCATTGTCTCACCGCCCTTCACACCGCCCTCCACATCGCCCTCTTCACGGCCCTCCACAAAGCCGTCCACATCGCCCTCCTCATCCAGGGACAAACATCCAGGTCCAAACTGGACTTTCAAGGTCTTTGCCTCGATGTTTCTGGAAGAGAGAAATATAAATATTCCATTTAGTGATATGCTATATTCCTTGTCTTAATGTATGCACCACCCTACAACGTGAGCAATGTGATCAGAAGGATCTGATGGGTCCATTGGATCTCAGATTACAGCTCCAAAGTATCTATGTAGACCTGGTGATTCCAAATGGGGACTCTCTCTCTCTCTCTCTCTCTCTCTCTCTCTCTCTCTCTCTGTGTGTGCCCCCCCCTGTTGGTTGGCCTAATGTCTTGGGACTTAAAGCCCACAGGAGAATCTGGTGTAATAATATGAATAAACTTACTTGAGGCATTGGTTCAAACAGCTGACAACAGACGGATGTTTCACGTTGTGTGGACTGCATGTAGTAATAGACAAGCCAAGCATCATAACGAGGATGAGGTGAAAAGCCATCTGAAATTACAAGAATACTTTGATTATTATACA
>NC_139957.1:40213666-40343666 GCF_963454915.1 Gymnoscopelus microlampas
CGGCTGCCTGCTGTTGTGGTGATGAGGTCGTGCGCACGGTAAACGGTACGAAGCTGCCTCCCCTTCCGTTTTGTCCGACATTTGGTGAGTAGAATTAATTATGTTGCGCGGTGGAAAAGGTGTAGTGAACAGTGAGATGTCCCCTACGCGAGGCGTAAATTCAGTGCGGCCGCCGTGGCGAGTCAGTAGGCGACATGTGGTCTGGCGGTGCGTTGTTTATCCGATAACAGAGCTGTGGGGTGTCACCACCGAGGGTGCGGAAGTTGCTCGCCATTTATATAGTTAGATGAGTGGAACAAAAGTTGGTTCACATGTTGGAAAACAGGACATGGAAAAAAGGAGAATAAATCTCACTGAAAAGGCCCTGGCAAATAAAATCGAATCAATCCAAAAGGAACGCAAAAAGAAAGTGGAGGAAACAAAAGCTCTGATAACCTCTATTAAAGAGCTCATGAAAGATGAGAAAAATGTTTCACTGGTTAAAGCACAACTTGATGCCTTGATGACAGTGTCTGAAAATGCCAATGCACTGCAAGATTCTTTAATGACTATTATTCCACTTGATGAACAAGAAAAGCAAAATATCTGGTTCTCAAAGGTCAATAAATATAAAAATGGATGCATTGAAGATGTTAACGCCTGGTTCCCAGTAGCCAGAGGACCACCAAGCCAACCCCAGCTAGAGGCTCATAACAGGCCTACTGAAAGGCCCCAGCAGCATGAGGCTGCTGAGGAGGAAAATGGAGAACATGGGAATGTGGAAAATTTGGAAAATGTGGAAATGACTGTGCCCCAGTCACATAATGTTTATGATGCTCAGGAGGATGTTCAACCATATGACAGCATATCAAACCGGCAATTGTAAATTGTTATCTTGACTTGAGAACATATTTTCTGTTTACTGGAGAGATGAGGAGACCCCTGTTACTGAACAATCAATGTATGAATGAATAGTTATCCGTAATATTACTCATTTTATTCACTTTTTCTCCAACTCAGATTCTGTTGACCATGGCCCAAAACAAGACTGCAAAGCTGTTGGTTCAATTGAGTGATGAGGATAGAAGGAAGTTGATTCTGCCAGACAGGATTGCAGAAACAATGGAGGAGCTTCTTGTTAATGTGAGGGACTGCTCGTCTCTCCCACCGTGTCCCTCTGTCATCCCTCTCTCCCTAGCTGTCTCTACCTCACCACCTGCATTTCTCTCCTACCCCTACCTGCCTGCCTTCATATATCTAACATGAAATCTGTTGTGTATTTCAGGTAGGTGCAGAATTCCAGTGCATCACCACAGCACCTTTCCAAGCAAGATTTATGGCATCTCTGGATAAACAGAGCGGTGATCTGCTTCAGATTATCCGGAGCAAAGGAGGAGCTATCTGTGAAAAAACAAAGGATACACTTCAAGTTATGGATCAGGTATGAAATACATGTGGATACTTTGATTCCATTAGGTCGGTAATGTTAAGTTGTATTTAAAGGTATTAAATGTTTTCAAACATCTGTTCTAGAGTCTGGAAATAAACGTCCGAAGAGAGTGTCTCCTCAAGTGCCTCATCATGTACCTGGGTGAAGATGTGAGCTGCCTGATCAAAGAGTTAAGTACTGCCATCTTTTAACCCAGTTTAGACTGGTTAGATTGTCACTTTAATTGCTATGCTATCTATCTGAAAGAACAGGTGAGTCTGTCAGTCTTGTCTATCTATCTGAGAGAACAGGTGAGTCTGTCAGTCTTGTCTATCTATCTGAGAGAACAGGTGAGTCTGTCAGTCTTGTCTATCTATCTGAGAGAACAGGTGAGTCTGTCAGTCTTGTCCGCCCCTCTATCTCAGAGAACAGGTGAGCCTCAGTCTTGTCTATCTATCTCAGAGAACAGGTGAGTCTGTCAGTCTTGTCCGGCTATCTATCTCAGAGAACAGGTGAGTCTGTCAGTCTTGTCCGGCTATCTATCTCAGAGAACAGGTGAGTCTGTCAGTCTTGTCCGGCTATCTATCTCAGAGAACAGGTGAGTCTGTCAGTCTTGTCCGGCTATCTATCTGAGAGAACAGGTGAGTCTGTCAGTCTTGTCCGGCTATCTATCTGAGAGAACAGGTGAGTCTCAGTCTTGTCCGGCTATCTATCTCAGAGAACAGGTGAGTCTGTCAGTCTTGTCCGGCTATCTATCTGAGAGAACAGGTGAGTCTCAGTCTTGTCCGGCTATCTATCTCAGAGAACAGGTGAGTCTGTCAGTCTTGTCCGGCTATCTATCTGAGAGAACAGGTGAGTCTCAGTCTTGTCTAGCTCCGAAAGGGGCCCGAGCGTGTAAGTTTCCTTCCCTGCCATACAGCTGCTTTACTTCCGCTGGTTCTCCGCTGCCTGGTGCCATTTTCTTGTCCCTTCGCTGGTTGTGTCTTTGTTATTTTAACAGTGCCAATGGCGCCACAAACGGAGGTCGCCAAGCTGGAGGTGGAGATTCGTTCCATCGAGGAGATGATAGAGGGACTCCTGCTGCGGAAGTCAGCACTGTGCTCCCGCCTGGCCGCCGCCGAACCCGGGGGTAGCCGGCAGTCATCGTCTGCCGCTGCGGCTATTGTACAGCCTTCCCTGGATGATGTTGGATCCTCGCCTGCCCCCCTATCCTGGGCAACGGTCGTTAGAAAAGGTCTAGTGCCATAAATCTATCTATATTCCCTGGTTAGGCATCTAGTCCTCCCAGGTGCTGTTACCTACTGCCTCTCCGGAGGAAAGATATCAGACATGATTGCACTAGCTCCAGCTGTTGTTGATTTGCTTCCTACTGTCACTGTTGTCATTACACACCTGGGTACGAATGACGCCATGGCTAGACATTCCACAAAGATGCGAACAGACATGGAACTACTATGCTCCACAATAGAAAGACTGGGAAAGTGATGCATTGTATCGGGCCCCATTCCAACACTTTCCAATAAAATTGAACACTTTAGCCGAATCTATAGCTTTCATCTGTGGCTTCTGAATTTCTGTAATGCCCTAGGATATGACTTTATTTCTAACTTTGATTACTTTTGGCGTATCCATAGTCTGTACAGGAAAGATGGTGTGCACCCAAATAGTAGGGGCACTTCAACTCTACGGAACAATTGTATTAAATACATTGCTATTAATCCTTGATATGAAGCGCGGCGCGTTCCAATTGTTTTAACCCCTTCTTCAGTTTTTAGCTCTAGCCATGTGGATCAAGCCGCTTTGTGTCATATATCTGTTCCCCCAAAACCCCCCTGTCTATTACATTCTCAAGTTACACCATGCACTGTGTCCATACTGTTGATGACTTCAACCTAATCAATATTCCCATTCAGCCATCAGTCATCATTCCTACTCCAAATTCTGACACAGCATTTTCCAAATTGACATTTAAGAATCGGAAAGGGCTGGGGATTATTCACTACAATATTAGGAGTCTAGTCCTTAATTTTGATTTTATAGTGTTACTTGTTAAGCAGACTAATCCGGTTGTGAGTCTCAGTCTTGACTCGCAACCTACTCCTACTGAAATGACACAACATAGGTTTTAGTAATGAAACCTCGGAATGGTTTCAAAATTACTTAACAAATCAAGCTGTGAAGTCCGGAAGCTCTCAATCTGGGTTTCGGCCAGTCTCCGTGGGCGTCCCACAGGGCTCAGTCTTAGGCCCAGTACTTTTTAGCGGCGCTAGCCGATATTAGCCCTCTATACCTGGCTTTTGCGTCAACGTTCTGATTGGTCAGGCTCGCCAAGGTTCTGATTGGTCAGGTCCGTCAACGTTCTGATTGGTCAGGCCCGCCAAGGTTCTGATTGGTCAGGTCCGTCAACGTTCTGATTGGTCAGGCCCGTCGAGGTTCTGATTGGTCAGGTCCGTCAACGTTCTGATTGGTCAGGCCCGTCGAGGTTCTGATTGGTCAGGTCCGTCAACGTTCTGATTGGTCAGGCAAGGGAACTATTCATGACATCAATATTATATCATGAATACAAAATTAGATGGTTTATATAAACTGTAAAAGTCCGGAACATAAACACTCTGGGTACGGCTTATAAATTGTATAGATTATTTCATAACACATACATATCTTTCTGGTACCACATGTATACACACGCACACACAAAGTTTATTTTTTAGGTACCCACTCTATCAGCTATGACAGATCAGTTTTTGCCACTTACCTTGGAATGCATTTGGTGATTCGCTTCCAATGGCACTATTTAGTGCCACTGGAAGCCTTGAAATAAATTTACAGAGATTTAATATTGTTTCTCTAGTAGAAACATATATCTATGACAAAATATATCAAAGGCGCCGCTACCTTCACACAGGTGTGATTTTTACTTTATATATTAACAATATTATCTCTACTCTTAATGACTGTAAGGCCCACCTTTATGCAGATGACACGGTCATATACTGTGTCGCTGACTCAGCTCATCTTGCCACCAAGAAGCTGCAGCTTGCTTTTAATGCTCTCCAGGCTGCTCTGGTTGAGCTTAGACTGGTTTTAAATGCAAGCAAAACCAAATTCATGCTGTTCACTAGAGTTAAAACCACCAACCTTAGCGACATAGTCATAACCTCTTCAAGTGGTGCTACAATAGAAAGGGTCTCGGAATACAATTACCTGGGCATCTGGCTAGATGAGAAATTGTGTTTTAAATTTCACATTGATAACCTTGAGACAAAAAATTGGGTTTCTCTATAGAAATAAATCATGCTTTCCTGCATCCAGTAGGAAAACAATTATTGAAGCCACTTTTCTCTCGGTTTTAGACTATGGAGACATTATTTATAGAACTGCTGCTCCATCAATTTTGAAAAAGCCTTGACACTGTGTACCATTCTGCCCTAAGATGGGTCTCTGGTGACACCTATGTATGGTACCCATCACTGTACACTATACGGGAATGCAGGCTTATCCTCTTTAACTGAGAGGCGTGATAAACACTGGTATCTATTTATTTTTAAATCCATATCAGGAATGCTCCCCCCTTATATTTGTTCTTTGTTGGTTCAGAACCCTATTACATACCAGACCCGCTCGAGTGATCTCCTGACGCTCAAGGTTCCTTTTGCGCAGACGGTGTTAGGCAAGACAGCATTTTCTGTCAGTGCTCCATCTGCCTGGAATGAGCTCCAGAGGTCCTTGAAAATCAAATCACTTCCATCTTTAGGTAGTTTCAGGGAAATGATTTCCAACATTTTTGTTCAGGATTGTAACTGCTTTATTTCATTATTTGATTATGATATATCTGTTCTAGTTCTTTGACTATTTTTTATTCATGTATTTTATTGCTGTATGTGAATGTCTATTCCTGTTGATTACTGTGTTCTGTATCTCGGCTACATTGAAAATGAGGGCCTGCCCCTCAACTGTACTCAGAGCTGAAATAAAGGTTATGATGATGAACTGTGACAAATGCTAATGTTCTCTCTTTCTCCCTCCTTGTCTGTCTGTCTTCAGGTTGTCCAGAAGGATGAGGCTGAGACGGAGCTTGCGAACACCACCATGGGGGTGTTTGTCCTGCGTGAAAATCAAGGTCCTCTCTGCGAACCGGTTGAAATTGGCATCATTATTGATGGTGTTGAGGTACTCAGTGGGCTGTCCTCAGTTGCTTCTGCGTGTGCCATGCTGTTTGGCCTTATCTATGCCCTGGACTTAAAGTATCCAGAAGGGCTCAAGTATAGTTTTGAGGCCTTTCAGAAAATCATCATGGACATAGAGCGCAAAAAGATGTCAAAAAGGGTACAGAACCTTGCAGCAAAGCTGCAAGATCCTGTGTAAACTCTTTACTTGGAGAAAGGTTAATGTGAGCCTTAAAAATCACATCTTTACTTGGAGAAAGGTTAATGTGAGCCTTATAAATCACATCTTTACTTGGAGCAAGGTTAATGTGAGCCTTACAAATCACACATTCTGTTTGAAACATTGTCCCTAAATTTTGTTTTTATTTGTAAAAGAATTATATGGATAGAGATGGAGCCTTTGAGCCAACCTGTAAAACCTCAGCCGTCATGAGTAGTATAGTAGGGTAAGGTTATAATACCCATTTCTACCGCTTGGTAGAATTTTGACATTTTTGACATTCCATAATTATTAATCCATAATTAATAATTTCAGATTGATTATTTAATTCGTTTCATTATTTAATTCATCCTTGGTTTAGCAATAAGACCCATTTATCATTCTAATTCCCTCTGTCTCTATCTCTGGGTCTTTTTCCAAAAGCCCAACTGCAGCGTGTCAGTTTTGACACCTGTCGAAATGTCTCCCTCTCTCCCTCCCTCCCTCATTTCTCTCTCTCTTTTTTCTCCCTCCCTCCCTTCCTCCCTCTTTTCTCTCTCCCCTTTTCTCTCCCTCCCTCCTTCCCTCTTTTCTCTCTCCCCCTTTCTCCCTCCCTCTCTCTCTCTCTCTTTCTCCCTCCCTCCCCCCCTCTCTGTCTCTCTTGGTAAAATTGGGTAAAGGGAGATGGGATGGATAATGGTATCTGATAACTGGTAACGGGGGATGGTAACATATGGTGGATTTTGGGGGTCTGTCTGTCTGTCTGTCTGTCAAGGACAGTCCGATAGACAGTCCGATGGACAGTCCGATAGACAGATAGACAGTCCGATAGACAGTCCGATAGACAGATAGACAGTCCGATAGACAGTCCGATAGACAGATAGACAGTCCGATAGACAGTCCGATAGACAGATAGACAGTCCGATAGACAGATAGACAGTCCGATAGACAGTCCGATAGACAGTCCGATAGACAGATCGATAGACAGATAGATAGACAGATAGATAGATAGATCCCTAAAATCACCATATGTTACCATCCCCCCGTTACCCACTACCAGTGGACCACTATTTTACGATCCCCTAACCACTAACCGTCTGAATGTATAAGGGCCTGAAGTGGTTAATGCCATAATGGCAGATACTCGGTCAACCGTAATATATAATATTAATGAACAATACATTTATTGTATGCAGGCCCTAACCCTAAACCCTAACCCTTTAGAAACACCATGTAAATCAGTGAGGGGGTACCAGGGGGTCCTTAGCTACAATAATGTAAATGATGGAGAGTTGGTACCAATAGGAGTGATAATAGGCAAACATTGATCAAAATAACAATTCTTTAATTAAGTAATGCAGATTTTTGACAATAATTGAACTCTTGAGAGCATAAATGATTAAAGACCCATGGGTCCATTTGGTTACTTCTAGAGACTAGGCTATTTTAGGGTTCCAGGCCTGGTTGCAGCTGTGGGCCGAGAAAACAATAGCTCAAACACCTTAGGTGTGAACAAAGCCCTTGCGAGGAGCACCACATACTGTATGTATCTCTAGGGGCTTCATACCATACCCTAGCGGTAGAAATGGGTATTAGAACCGTACCCTACTATACTACTGTCATGCCTACCCATGCACATATGTAACCTGCCCTTGTTCGTTTAAGACCTGGAATGCCCTTAAGAGTCATTTGTCAAGGAGCCACCCTCAACTTGCCACTGAAAAGGCTGAACTGACAACTTTTACATGCCTTTTGTGTGCATACAAACACAGCACAACTTTGAAAGACTACTTGCGTCACATTGGACAGCATCTGCTAAATTTTGAAACTGTTACATGTATTTTTCAAGGGTGCCCATATAAGACAAATATTTATGGAGCCTTCAGGACTCAGAAGTCCAGAAACCACAAGGCATCTTCTATAAATGATTTAATTTAAAGCCTGGCATTGCTTAGAGTTTCCCTCTCAAGATTCAAGCAATGAATTGCAGGAGAATATTTCAGATGATGAGTCAAGTGCTTCTGTCCATGAAATGCAAAATGTTGAAGATGTGTCCTGTTCTGTTGTGTAAATTTACCTCAGTTTTATTTAACCCATTTAGACCTGAGGCCGATTCTAAATCCTGACCTAAGTTTTCTGAAAAACTTCAAACATTACAACAAATGTATGTTGCTATATACTGTACATACAACAAATGTGTTAAGTTGGAGCATGATTTTCTTGTCTCTGGTGTGGCTGTTGATGACTTCTTGCAGGAGCTACAGTATTTGTTGGTTTCAGTCCCTGTTTACAAGCTTTTTTTTCTTCCCAATATTTTCTGAGACTGGTTTAATGACTGTTTACTGTTACAGACTGATAGGATTACTGACTGACTGATTGCGAGACAGACTGGGTTAGTCTAATATAGCCTTAAGGCTCTGCTATTTTTAAGGAAGAGGTAACACTCCATTGGCAGCTAGCAAATTGCAAAGATTTGTTCAAAATGGTCCGCCAGTCATGTTATTGGCAGGCAATTTGTGAAGGTGTAAAATACCTTGCCTGGACCTCATGACAATTGTGAATGTTTTCCTTGAAATGTGTCTTATCACTGCAGATATTGTATGTTAAATTACAGACACGTGGATTTTGGTGTAATATTTTTGTATTGTCTTAATCTAGCACTGTATGACTTTGCCACTTAGAAAATGTACTGTTGCCATGTTTAGGGCTAATATTTTACCAAAGCACTTTTGCCTCAAAAGATTTCTGTATCTCTTTGCCTCTCTTCATCTCACCCCGTCTCTCTGCCTCTACCTCACTTTCTCTCAGTCTCTCTGTCTTTGTGTGCAAGTGTTGTTTTATTGGAGATTTGTTGGGTTTGCCAGACTCGGAAGTGAATGTATCGTGCACATGCTCGTGGCACTTTGTTTTATTGGATCTGAGATTTTTTGGGTTTTCCAGGCTCAGAAGTGAATGTATATCGTGCACATGCACGTGGCACTTTGTTAAAATAATTCCGATTTTTGTATTCATGGTATTTGTTCTCAGGAAGACGCCATAATAAATGTTGAATATAAATGTGTGTCTCTTCGTAATTTCAAGTGTCATTTTCAACTTGGAGTAAAGTAATTAGTTTACTTGTAACAGGTTGACATAAACGCATTAGGTTTTGTTAAAGTGAAAAAAATACTTTGTTTTATACATAATTGTGCTTTGTAGTTACTTAAAATATAAGCTTAAATAAAAGTGAAAATACAGGTTCATTCAAAGAGAATTTATGGTTTGGTTCAAATTAAAAATGTTCATTGGTTGGAAGGAGTTACTTAACTTACGGTAACTTAAGATATAAGTGAAAAAACGAATTCATGTAAAAAGAGCACATTGCTTTAATTTAAAAAAAAATATTTATTTATAATAAAAAAAATATTCATTGGTTGTGATAACTTATTTAATTTAAAGTAAGTGGATATATTTGCTTTGGAGAAGGGTAATTTTCAAGTTGAGAAAAAGTAAAATATTTACTTGTAACAAGTTGAAGCAATTTTTTTACTTTGATCCAAAGCCTCAATTTTTACAGTGTATGATCAGAACAGCCTTTCTCCTAATCTAGGCTAAATTGTCTAATTGTGTTAATTTATGATATTCTGGCATGTTTAATTATCAATTTGCTGGGGAGCCCCTTAATGGCCCTTGTTGGTCCCCGGACCTCATGTTGAGAACCACTGACCTAGGCAACAACTGACATTGATATAATTAACCAACATGGCTCCAGTGTGATCTGGATATGGAGAGGACATGTGTAACCCTAAACAAAGGTGAGGATTGGACTCATTTCAGACAATGGCGACATTAACATAATAAATGTATTTGACAAGCAGCGTGGTCATTTGCTCGTATAGGATTATACTGAAGCATCAATGAGCATTCGATCTTGGGAACCCATAAAAAAAAGGAAAACAGCGCCCTCTGCAGGTGGAAGGAAAGCGATCATATTGCAGTTATAGATATCTAAAACTGCATTATGGATAGGAAGAATTACAATTACGGATATCGATAATATAAATACAGATATATTGAACTGTATTGTTCCTAGCACAATTGCAGTTGTGGATATCCATAATTCGATTAGTACTAGTCATAATATGAATTGTGGTTATATTTAATTACATTTTGGATATACAAAATGTAATTATGGAGGTCTGGAACGATTTTTTAATTTCGGATATCTAAAATGGTAGTTTGTCCTAGTAAAAACTGCATTGTAGATATCTGAAAGAGTAGATCCTCCTAGTAAGAATTCAATTGTAGATATCCAGAATGTTGGTTTTAGATATCCAGAATGCAATTACGGATATCCGAAACTCAAAGCCCAATACAAATGAATGGGAAAAGTGACGTCATTCCTCCTAGGAAGAATGACGTTTCGGATATCTCAAATGACAGTTCCTCCTAGGAGGAATGTCATTATGGATATCCGAAACGTTAGTTTTGACTAGGAAGAACGGAATTATAGATATCTACTATACACATCCAGTCTAGCGATTAAATGTTAAAACGGCTTGCCATACACGTATGCAACACAGCCCCTTGCAAATGATGGATGCACCTGGATCCTCTGGTATGCAGTGACAAGTCCTGAGCACCTCTACTGCAACATATTTGGTAGCAGGTCCTGAAGCACACTATCCAAAGCACCACACTATCAAACGTCCTATCCCTAAACTATAAATATCCATGTCATTACAGTTCTCAGATAGCATCCATACTTTTGATTGATTGATTTAATACTTAATTAGTCAGAAATGTAAACAGCACGTGGTACAGTAAGACATTAAAGCTAAAAGGATAACACAAAAAGGTCCTGGGGACTTGTTTCCATTGTGGTCCTATGTATTCAATTCATCAACATAGCACACAAAAAATAACTCAATAATACCTGCCATCAACAAATACAATACAAAAGATATGGGAAAATTACATTTATCCCCCCTTGTGGTCTCCTGATAGATGTTTTTCAGGCCAATTTTGAAAGAAACCAGTGTCAGCTAGTCCAGCCTTAATTGACCTTGTCTTCTCTGCTCTACCCTTATATGGCCCTGCATGCACACACACGCACACACATGCACACACACACACACACACACACACACACACACACACACACACACACACACACACACACACACACACACACACACACACACACACACACAATGATTCACAGTTTCCTTTTTTCTTCTTAAATCGAGGCTATAGTCTGTCTCTCTCTCACAATTATGTGTGTTACCAGATGGATTCAACATTCAAGTGAGGGAGGAAATTGATTGATGTACTTTATTTAGTAAGACATGAGAACAACAGCACATGGAAGTAGCCTACAAATTCACAAGGTCTACTAAACTGGAAGACTCATTAAGCACTGAGCTTGTTTAAGATGAGATCCCCATGCACATAAATCATGATGACATATAAGAGACAGACAGATATACACACTACTATACAGAACGTCATACAAACAGCTTACAGGTTAGGCCTACTGGTATGAAGAGTGAAAAATATGTACAAGAGAAGAAAAAAAACGGGGAGGGGGGTTGGGGGGTAGGTTAAGACTTAGACAGGGGCCATTTACGAGTTGCAGACTCCTTAAAAGTTAAAGTATTTAAGTAGGTGATCACTCAGAGAGATAAACACATGGAGGGAGGGAGTGGTGGAAGAGATGGAAGGAAGGCTAAAGAAATTACTTTTACCCTGATGTCCTATAGGGGGCGCTCCTATGCAGGGAGGGTTTCCTGATGTCAGAGGAATGTGAAATGCAGAACTCTTGCCAACACACCAGCCTAGCCACCCTCACCCATCCTCACAATGGGACACCACAACCAGTGACAAAATGGTCAACATTTTGATCATACATAAGAAAAAAAGACTACCTGGAATCTAGGTAGTCTTTACTTTATGTATGATCAAAATGTTGACCATTTTGTCAAAGAGCTTTAAAATGCAGTTTTTATCTAGGTCCTAGATACTACAAACTGCATTTTAAAACTCTTTGTATCAATTGAATAGAAAGATCAGCAAGTAAAAACAGCCATTGCAACACATTGTGAGACGACTCATTGAACAAGCTCTCAACAGCAGCAGTGTAGGTCAAAGTTCACTATAAGTGTGTGTGTGTGTGTGTGTGTGTGTGTGTGTGTGTGTGTGTGTGTGTGTGTGTGTGTGTGTGTGTGTGTGTGTGCGCGCGCGCGCTTTGTACTGTCGGCTCTCCCACTACAGTATATCTGCGACACATTGACCTTATCAGTTCACCTTGCGGTTAATAACATCATTTTATGTGGTCTCACCACATTTAAAATTTAACAAACTCATTTTTTTAATGTATGTAGGCCTACTATTTTGTCCAACAAGGTTTTATAATAACAGCCACTGTTCACTTTGGAGGTGGACTCTCTTATTGTGGGAATTATGTTTGTTAAAGACCTCTCATGCAGTGGCCATAACTTTATCTGAGAACAGCACTGACACCAAAGTGTTTCCAATGCAAAGGTATGTAATGTACTGTACCATCTGAACCACACATAGTACTGTAGCACTCTATGGATTTACTGCTTATTTCACTTGTAAATCACAATCAGTTCTCCATCATCAAAATTCTCATTTTCTTATAAAGCATGTTTGCTGTAGTTTGCTGAGGTTTGTGAAGAAGAAAATGGGGTAGAAGCGATGCCTATGGTACTGTAATAGTAGTAGTAGGCCTACATACAGATGTATATAGTGTATGTAGGCCTGCTATTATGTTCAGCAAGGTTTTATAATAACAGCCATTGTTCACTCAGGGCTGGACTCTCTTATTGTGGGAATTACTTTCGTTAAAGACCTCTCTGCAGTGGCCAGAACTTACATTCCACTTACATACAGTCCATACTGCAGGCCCTCTGCCAGTGTGTGGGAGCAGTCAGACATAATTTCAAGAACCCTGGCTCCAGTTCAAGGCCACAATGTCTGAATAGCCCTGGGTCTCATTTGTCATTCCAATAATGCATTAAAGCCATAGAAAAATTATAATAATATAAATAATAATAATAATAATAATGTCGTTCAAGAGCGTGCAAGCCAGAGACAGTGAGCTTGTACTGTTTTAAGCCTTGTTTTTTGTCATCTGCAGATAATTCATTATGCATTCATTTAAGTGGTGGAAGGTGTTGGTATTGTCCAATGGTCATGGCCTTAGTCTTTTCTTGGCTTATCCGTAAACCGACCTTATCTCCGTGCTCATGGAGACTGTTGGTCAACTCTTGGAGTGCAGGCTGGGTATGACTTAACAGAGCCAAGTCGTCCGCAAAGTCCAGATCGGCCAATCTGCCCCCTCCCCACTTGATACCGAAGTTTTCCCCGGTGACAGACTTCCTCATCACAAAGTCGATTGTAATGATGAAGAGCAGTGGTGACAGAATGCAACCCTGTCTTACACCGGTCAAGATGTCGAAGTCATCGGTTGTGCCATAGTTGGTTTTGACTCTGCAAGTGGAGTTGTGGTACAGGGACCTGAAGATGTTGACGTACTTGGGTGGTACACCGTACAGCTGGACGATCTGCCACAGTGATTCCCGGTGGATGCTGTCAAAAGCTTTTTTGAAATCGATGTAATTAATCATGAGGGGTGTCTGAAGCTCTTGGCACTGCTCGATGATGTTGCGAAGAGTAAAGATCTGTTCGGAGCAGGACCTTCCCTTCCTGAAGCCAGCCTGCTCTTCCCTTAAGATGTTGTCCACCTCCTCTTTAAGGCGTTGGAGCAATACACTGCAGAATACCTTGCCAGGGATAGACAGCAGTGTGATGCCCCGCCAGTTGTTGCAGTCCGCGAGGTTTCCCTTCTTGGGCAGCGTCACAATGACGCCACGTCTCCAGTCGGCTGGAACTTCTTCAGCATGCCAAATCATGTTGAACAGGCTAGTGAGGCTCTCCACAACTACATCCTGGCCGTGCTTCAACAACACCTTCCACCACTCACTATAGGCCTACATGACATAGAGTATGTTGACAACTTCACGTATCTTGGAAGTAACATCTCAAACACAGGAGACGTGGAGAAAGACGTCAATAACCGAGTTGGAAAAGCTGCTGGAGTGTTTCAACGGCTCCGCAACATCTGGTCGTCTAAAACCATCTCTACGGCCACCAAGCTACGCCTCTACATGTCAGTGGTCATCCCAACAGCGACCTACGCCTGTGAGACATGGATGAAGACAGCCAACACCACCAACAAGTTGGATGTCTTCCACCGACGATGCCTCAGATCCATCCTGAGGATCTCATGGAGAGACCACATCACCAATGAGGAGGTGATGAGAAGGGCAGGGGTAGCACCACTGTCTGTCATCGTCGATGAAAGGAGAAGGAGAATGGCTGGACACGTACTCCGACTACCAAGAGAGAGACCGGCAAGTGTGGCAATGGACTGGATGCCAGAAGGTGGAAAGAGGAAAAGAGGGAGGCCAAAGAAGACTTGGAGACAGACAGCTAAGGAAGACCTAAGCGAGATGGGTGTCAGCTGGCACGGAGCAAGAAGAGTCGCCAGAGACCGGAGTAAATGGAGAGGACTCGTCGCCCAATGTTCCAATAGGAACGGGAGGAACTAAGTCTAAGTAAGTATTCATTTAAGAAACCTATTTAAAGAAAAAGGTTGAAGGCAAGTTCGGTAGGTGATGCTGGATAGAGCATCTTGTTGCTGCATTGAATATTGGCCTGTACAGTAGCTACATACTGTACAATAGTGTTGCTGCATTGTGTCTGTCAGCAATCAGCCCATATGGAATAATGCTTGAACAAATCATTTCTAGGGCCTTGGAGGTAGTTAGAGCTGTCAGGATCATGACATTGCATTTGACATTAAAAAATAATCAACAATGGAACATATGAATAGGGCCAGGGCCAGGGGAGATGTGATAAATAACTATCATATAAGTTATATAGGAATATATAAGTCTATTACTCAAATAAATAAATGACTAACAATGACCGGTACCAAAAATCAAAATAAATAATGTACCGTAGACTACTATGGCCAAAATACTTTTAAAGTTTGCTGAAATAGCAGATCTACAAGCTCACAACAGGCCATGACGCAATGTTGTGAGCTTGTACTTGAACATTTCGTAAAATGTATGACAATTTTCAACCATAAAAAAAAAATTGTGCTAAAGGAAGTAGAGCAGGGGTTTTCAACAGATTTTGACCCAGGGACCACCATCCTGACTAAGAGTGTAGCTTTTCCAGAGAATGGTTGAATTTTGTGGTATTTTATTTTATTATCTTTCTGAAAATATGAAAAGTGAATATTGTTTATTTTGGGTAATATACTGTATTGTATGTGTATGGAGTATGATGACATAGTGCCTTGCCTTCTACTGTTCTCTGCATTGTGGCCTGCTGGAGCATATATCACGTGACACCAATCACGCAGCATTGGGTTCACCTGGGTGACCTAAAGGTGCTGGTAATCAGAACAAACAGAGTTTCAGAGCTTTGAGGAGCTCTGTGTATGTCAAGAAGAAAATATATAAAATTATAAAAAGTACTAACACTCCTGAATATATCTGGGCAGAAGGCGCACATGGTATGTGTCTTGTTTGTTTTCTTAGTAATTGTTATTTGTGTTGTGTGTGTTTATGCAACTAAAAATGGACATTTAATTGATATTGTGGACATTTCATGGACATTTAAAAGGAAGACAGCATGACTGTCAACAAGGACATTCATAATGCATGTTTATAATTCTTTGTGGTTACATTTTATTTGTTTTATGTCATTTAATTTACAGTTTTTGACGTTGTCTACATTGGGTGAAAATAAAAAGCCCTCGTGAACATCAGTGGAGCGTGGTTTACTCTGCCTCAGTAAAAGACTATTAGGCAGTTATAAAGAGCAACCTGTCGACCACCACTATTGTGTTGGGTGGGTCCATCATAGACCCACCCACACAATAGTGGTGGCCACTGGTGGGGGGTTCATGCACCACTGGGAGCTTTTTGCAAGTTACAGTGTGCTCACTTCTATTATGTTTTAGCGGTGTAGCCGCTCCTATAAGTGGGTTTGGGACCCAGCCGTGGTGAAAGTTTGTCTTTCACATGTAATCAAATAAAATAGCTATAATATCAATATAATATATAATAAGATAATGAGATGTTGTTAGGTTTTCAATGAATGAGTCCCACGAATCTTAGATTAGATGTTGGCCTATTTGACAGTGCAGAAGCATAATTGCCTTCGATGCCTATAACATTAACAAACGAGTGTCAGCTGGACACAGACACACACACACCTGCCCTCTGCAGTGCTCTAATTTGAAAGTGACTGGAGTCTCTCATTTCTCTGCAAAAGCCTTGAATATGATGGAACATGATTAAGGATTGCTGTGATTTTGGTAAACTCACATTTCATATCACATACACCGTACAGTAAGAACAAAAAGTTAAGTTTAAAAAAATAAAAATAAATACGATTTTACTACATTTATGAATGCATGGCCAGGGACCACCTGCAATACCTCCGCAGTCCACTGACCACTGGTTAAAAACCCCAGAAGTAGATAGATCAGGTTGAAAGTGGTTAAAAGACTGTGGACAACAATGTGGAAATAATGATGGAAATATGACATTCACTGTTTTCATACACATGAATAGAAACGATGACTACGCAAACATAATTGCGAGTAGCTTAAATTATTGTGATCAGGTGATTATGTAATAATTGTGAGAGGCCTACTTGTAGGACATGAAGGCCCAATTGCGTAGATGTAGGGCGGGGTTAATACGATAATTTGCAGGACATAATATGAAGAAGATGAGTTGGGATGTGTTTGTGGAGCATAACCATCTGTTTAAGGGGCTTGGTGATGGTCCTTAACTTAGTGACCACACCATTCAGGATGCTCAAGTGTGGTGCAATGAATGCTGACATCAATGATGTTCTAACAACACATTCTCTCTACTTTCACATTCAGCATTCTCACTTCCAGGCTTGCAGCAGACAATTGCTTGTTCCTTGAAACAAACAAAAAAAGCATGTAGTTCCCGAGGCTACTTGTCCCTCAACTCATGTGGCTGCCTCCAGATGTTTGTGTGGCGCTAATAACATTTGCCTGCACCACTGATGCAAGACATCTTGCAACTAAGTGCAGAAACACTAGTGATACTAGTATGAATAACTTGTGGAACGTTTTATGTTTTGCGAGCTGTTTGTTTTCTGAGCAGGCAGTAAAACATGGTATTACTAGATATGTAGATAAAGAAACGTGCAGTATTTCCCTGGTGCGACTGCACCCCTATATCTAGTTCTACCACAAATTGCTGAATAAATGCCCGAAAATGTTAATTTGAACAAATGATATTAGATAACTCAAGTAAAACAAATGTATTTGGTTTATATTCAGCTTGTGAAGTGAGCGTGTTATTACCCCTCCTTCCGTGTGTGTGTGTGTGTGTGTGTGTGTGTGTGTGTGTGCGTGCGTGCGTGCGTGTGAGAGACCCGAATGCGACCCCCTAAGGGCTGAGTGATGTGTGTGCGCCATCCAGCTGCAGCTGTTCACTCGTGCTGGATGTAGAGTTAATAGACAAACACACACGGTCAAATGTTGGAGCGGCATGCACCGCTCAAGAATTAAAACAAATCCTAATATGATAAATAAATGAATATTATTCTCTTGTCAGGGTGTGGGTCTCCTCTGACATTGTGTTGCACACAGGTCACACTGCACTCGTGGAAGCGAGTGCAGTTTCAAGTCAAAGTGCATTTGATTTCAGCAGCTGAAATCAAATGAAATGTGAATTCCGTGACCGGGAATGTCTACCAGTCTAGTTTCAAGTAGCCTATGAGGATTAACAAAAAAATATAGATGACAGTTGTCTCCTGAAGAGAACATGTGGTGGTTTGTTTATCCAATCTGATGCACAATGAGAGAGTGGTTGTTCAAAGGAGCAGAGTGTGCTCTTCTTGTATTATTTAAATGAAACCTTTACCCCAAACCCAGCCTGAATCTTTTCCTAATTGTAAGCCGAAAGGGTGATGCATACCTTTCCCCAATTATTTTTTTAACCATAAAAAAACAATTTCTCTTTGTTTTCTAATTTTTTTTCTATTTCTCAAATTCTACTACTACTTGTGGGGACATTTGACCGTAGTCAAGTAACACACACACACACACACACACACACACACACACACACACACACACACACACACACACACACACACACACACACAGTCCTGGATGTCCCATAGGGGACACTCCTATTCAGGGAGGTCACAGAGGAACATGTAATGCTGCAATGTTGCCAATACTCACTGCCAGCAAATCTCTTAAGACTTTCTGGATGAAAATGAAAAGAAAAACGAACCAAAACTGTGTTTCACATGCCTTAAACAATACAGTGTTTCTCTATGTTCTAAGAGACCTTGAATCATGAAAGAACTCTTGTTCAGACAGGAGTATGACTGATGATAGTTGATTAACTAAATATCAAATGTCAACACCTTCAGAAGGCATTTTTAATAACTAGATCCAGGAACAGAGAACAAATTCAACTTTAAGTAGCTTTTTAATAGCCATTCTCTGCCGTCATGACTGCTTGCCTGGGACATTCCTGCTCTCATATTGAGTTCAGATTCAGGTTTTGTTTTTCTGTCTGTGGGATGAAGAATAGCTGATTTAAGCAGCAAACTTAATTGGACTCAGAGCTAGGTGTGTGCATTGTGCTAATGGATGCACACAGGGACCCGAGTGTACTTGCCAGAAGTGTTGATTAGTGTGAACTTGTACCGTACCCGTACCCGGATCAACATCCGTACCCGTACTACCTGGGTCCACTTGGGAAAGGTGTACTTGAGGGGTGCAATACGTTCGACAGCGCATGCCTCCGACGTTTCCAATACTAACCCTATACCAAACCCGAACCCTAACCCCAACCGCACGCGGATGCCACATAGTCGGAGAAACGGGATGTCGGATTATCGTATGCCTCCCGTACTGGAGTACACTTCATGGGTACTTGGGTACGGTACGCATCTGGTGTGAAACCCAGACCACAATCCCTGAAGAAGACCATTTCAGGTCAAAATGTTGGTTTTCAATAGATTATCCTGCATCGTGACTATGTGTTTGGGAGGGTAAGGACTGTATTATGCGGTAGGATAGGATAATAGTATTCGCTACCGGGAATCAATAAGAATTCACAAGGAGACAAGGATGGAGTGTTGCTTGTAGGCACAGTCTTTGTTGAAAGTATTTCAGAACAATTTAGCAGCACAGTATGGCAAGACACCTCGCCAGGGTACGTTTGTATGTGTGGTTCTAAAGGAGGGAGGGGAACAAAAGAGGTACTCAATATAGTAGGTTACAATAATTATCAAACAAATACAATATTCCTCCATGACTGCAAAACAATCCTACTCCACACACTCAATACACAATATACAGCATACATGTACACAACATAGCTGTTCAAATATACACAATACACAGCAGTTAAATATTCGCCTTGACTTACTTTATGTCAGTGACGCACACAACTTAAAGGTTCATCAAGTAGAGAAATAATAACTTCTTAATCTAAATAATATACACATTGCAAGCTGTGTTTCACTCTCCTCTCCTCTCCTCCTCTGGACTGAGAAGAAAGAGCTCTAATCAAGGGCATCACTACACCTGCTGAGTAGCACAGGTCACATTGGCCTGGATCGTCAATCTAATTGAGAAGCACCTGTGCTAATCAGTGCACAGGTCACATTGACCTTGATTGTCAATGCAATTGAGGGCCTTTTGTACACTATGAGTGAGGCCTTCTCTTCACTTTTAGACTTCTGCACCAAGAAGAAGGTCAGCAGCACCTCAGCAATACTGGTGTGCGCCTGGCCTTCTCCTGTTTGTTTGTGTGAAACCCAAGCCAACAAAACACAGATGCTCACACAGCCATTTTTCCTCTCTCTCTCTCTCTCTCTCTCTCTCTCTCTCTCTCTCTCTCTCTCTCTCTCTCTCTCTCTCTCTCTCTCTCTCCTTCCTCCCCTGCCCACGCTCTCCCTCCCTGGAAAAACATTACTGATGTGCCAAATATCAAATTTGCAGACACATTCTGCAGAGTGATAGTGTCCTTCATGAGTCATGACAGTGTCCCAATGATTTGACACACACACACACACACACACACACACACACACACGCACGCACGCACACACACACACACACACACACACACACACACACACACACACACACAGCCCATGTCAGTTTGGACCATGTCAGTTTGGAGGTAGTCCAAATTATTTTTACGTTTTGCACAAAACCATAACATTTTTGGTCAAAAACTAGAACAAATTGTCTTTTCAAAAAAGCTTAAAGGATGTCAGAAATAGTGATCTACAAGTTTGTAGATCAGTTACCTTTGCTATTCATCATACAAGAAAGATGTAGGGTTTAAGTGGTTAACAGTGTGGCCCGAGACCAACCTCCCTTACCTTAGACCTCCCCAACCGACCCATATGTCAGAAGGAAAAGGGGAAACAGACACCGTCTCCCAGCCATTCCGGCCTGGTGTTACAGATCTCATACTTTGGACAGGATAAAACCAGATCCACACCTCGCAGCCATGCATCGACTGCCTGCCATCCTTTATCTAGGTACTGACAATACTGGACCAAACTAATTAATGCCATTAGCAACAAAGGGAAAGAAATTAGGACAAGTGACCTATTTTAATAATCAAAACTCTATTAGCCTAGCCTGCCTGTTCTTGAGCAGCAAGAACAGGCAGAGGTGTGTGTGTGTCTAATGCAGAGGAGGAGAAGAGGGGGAGGGGGGGGGATTGATGCAGACTGACAGCCGTTGTTTGGGCCTTGCCTGTTATGTTAGCGCCAGTGAATGTGTAGCGCTTTGACGTGTTTATTCTCCATGTTGACAATTTGTTCTTTGATCTGTGCCCATGTGACACAACAGATATAACTAAACTGCCACTAGATGTCTGATTTATCTTAAACTCAAAGACCTTTATTTCAGACCACACATATACAGTAACACCTATTATCACCCCCTGAAACTCCATGCTGGACTCATTTCATTTACTAAATAACGCTCTGGTATAAAGGACTTTCTGACAGGAATCATTTCCATTGATAGCATACCAACCCAAAATGAAGAGGTTACACTTAAAAAGTTGCATTTTCTTTTCTTAGTTTTATATGTCATGGTAAAATCTTCATCCCACATCAAGTACATTAACAGCAAAAGACACACGTACAAAGTACATAAAGAAAGAGAGATTTATTCACATTCAGTTCAAACTCAGGACACATACTGGTACACTGGTACTCAGCGTTAAATTGGCAGTTTTTTCCCTTAAATTTGTCAAATAAAGAATAAATGTATGCTTTGGGAAATGGTCATAAATAAGTTTAACTTGCACGGTCATTATCAGACCTAGATGTACCCTTCAACTTCTTGTTTATGACTGGCTAGTGGCTATCACAGGTTTTCTAGCATTTGTAGAAATATTGGGCCTTAAATGTAATTTAAAAAATATATTATATGTATTTTGCCCCACATTTGTAAACAAATATTAAAAATAAAATGGTGCCCAGTGTTCCAGTTACCCTTCCTCTCCCTCACTTTAGTTTAGTTTAGTTTAGTATTTGCACACAATCACACAGGTATACAATCAACACATCTATCTCATTACATGACTGTGTCTTATCAGCTTTACACCTGTGTAATACAGCTATGTAAATCACACTTGTTAGTTTAGTTTAGTTTAGTATTTGAACACAATCACACAGGTATACAATCTCACAGTCTCATTACATGACTGTGTCTTATCAGCTTTACACCTGTGTAATTACTACAGCTATTTAAATCACACTTGTTAGTTGAGTTTATACACACACAGAAAAATAAAGGTAGAACCAAAACTGTCCCCATGGAGGAGGACCTTTCAGACCAAGGTTATTTAAATAACCATTTAAATGAAGGGTTCTATAAAGAACCCATTTGGTCCCTCAAATAATTACAAAAGAAAAGGTTCTTTAGAACCATATAAGGAACATGAGGAACCATTCACTAAATAAAGAAGACGAACCATTTAAGCACAATTATTTTTCGGTGTGTAGTGTATTATTAACACAATGATAAAGGTATAGTTGAAAAAAGAAAAAGATTTCACCAGCTTCCACTACTGTTCTCATGAACTCCCATTCTGTGTCTCATCAGCTTTATACTTCTGTAATTACCACCAAAATAGGACCAGGGTTTAAGTGATTAATTCAATGAAAATAGGTAGACCAGGGTTTAACCCATTAAGACCTGAGGCCCATTCTATACAAATGTCTTCTAAATCAGTTCTTAAACTTTTTCGTGCCAAGATCCCCCCAAAATGATATGTACATGTATTTGGCTGCAGACGCCCCATCTGAAAATGTTTTGTGCCAGGGACCCCCCCAGAGGAGAAGGGTTGTGTTAAAAAAAATCTAAATTATTCTAAATGCCCTAGCCCTAGGACTCAGAGCTAGGTGTGTGCATTGTGCTAATGGATGCACACAGGGACCCGAGTGTACTTGCCAGAAGTGTTGATTAGTGTGAACTTGTACCGTACCCGTACCCGGATCAACATCCGTACCCGTACTACCTGGGTCCACTTGGGAAAGGTGTACTTGAGGGGTGCAATACGTTCGACAGCGCATGCCTCCGACGTTTCCAATACTAACCCTATACCAAACCCGAACCCTAACCCCAACCGCACGCGGATGCCACATAGTCGGAGAAACGGGATGTCGGATTATCGTATGCCTCCCGTACTGGAGTACACTTCATGGGTACTTGGGTACGGTACGCATCTGGTGTGAAACCCAGACCACAATCCCTGAAGAAGACCATTTCAGGTCAAAATGTTGGTTTTCAATAGATTATCCTGCATCGTGACTATGTGTTTGGGAGGGTAAGGACTGTATTATGCGGTAGGATAGGATAATAGTATTCGCTACCGGGAATCAATAAGAATTCACAAGGAGACAAGGATGGAGTGTTGCTTGTAGGCACAGTCTTTGTTGAAAGTATTTCAGAACAATTTAGCAGCACAGTATGGCAAGACACCTCGCCAGGGTACGTTTGTATGTGTGGTTCTAAAGGAGGGAGGGGAACAAAAGAGGTACTCAATATAGTAGGTTACAATAATTATCAAACAAATACAATATTCCTCCATGACTGCAAAACAATCCTACTCCACACACTCAATACACAATATACAGCATACATGTACACAACATAGCTGTTCAAATATACACAATACACAGCAGTTAAATATTCGCCTTGACTTACTTTATGTCAGTGACGCACACAACTTAAAGGTTCATCAAGTAGAGAAATAATAACTTCTTAATCTAAATAATATACACATTGCAAGCTGTGTTTCACTCTCCTCTCCTCTCCTCCTCTGGACTGAGAAGAAAGAGCTCTAATCAAGGGCATCACTACACCTGCTGAGTAGCACAGGTCACATTGGCCTGGATCGTCAATCTAATTGAGAAGCACCTGTGCTAATCAGTGCACAGGTCACATTGACCTTGATTGTCAATGCAATTGAGGGCCTTTTGTACACTATGAGTGAGGCCTTCTCTTCACTTTTAGACTTCTGCACCAAGAAGAAGGTCAGCAGCACCTCAGCAATACTGGTGTGCGCCTGGCCTTCTCCTGTTTGTTTGTGTGAAACCCAAGCCAACAAAACACAGATGCTCACACAGCCATTTTTCCTCTCTCTCTCTCTCTCTCTCTCTCTCTCTCTCTCTCTCTCTCTCTCTCTCTCTCTCTCTCTCTCTCTCTCTCTCTCTCTCCTTCCTCCCCTGCCCACGCTCTCCCTCCCTGGAAAAACATTACTGATGTGCCAAATATCAAATTTGCAGACACATTCTGCAGAGTGATAGTGTCCTTCATGAGTCATGACAGTGTCCCAATGATTTGACACACACACACACACACACACACACACACACACACACGCACGCACGCACACACACACACACACACACACACACACACACACACACACACACAGCCCATGTCAGTTTGGACCATGTCAGTTTGGAGGTAGTCCAAATTATTTTTACGTTTTGCACAAAACCATAACATTTTTGGTCAAAAACTAGAACAAATTGTCTTTTCAAAAAAGCTTAAAGGATGTCAGAAATAGTGATCTACAAGTTTGTAGATCAGTTACCTTTGCTATTCATCATACAAGAAAGATGTAGGGTTTAAGTGGTTAACAGTGTGGCCCGAGACCAACCTCCCTTACCTTAGACCTCCCCAACCGACCCATATGTCAGAAGGAAAAGGGGAAACAGACACCGTCTCCCAGCCATTCCGGCCTGGTGTTACAGATCTCATACTTTGGACAGGATAAAACCAGATCCACACCTCGCAGCCATGCATCGACTGCCTGCCATCCTTTATCTAGGTACTGACAATACTGGACCAAACTAATTAATGCCATTAGCAACAAAGGGAAAGAAATTAGGACAAGTGACCTATTTTAATAATCAAAACTCTATTAGCCTAGCCTGCCTGTTCTTGAGCAGCAAGAACAGGCAGAGGTGTGTGTGTGTCTAATGCAGAGGAGGAGAAGAGGGGGAGGGGGGGGGATTGATGCAGACTGACAGCCGTTGTTTGGGCCTTGCCTGTTATGTTAGCGCCAGTGAATGTGTAGCGCTTTGACGTGTTTATTCTCCATGTTGACAATTTGTTCTTTGATCTGTGCCCATGTGACACAACAGATATAACTAAACTGCCACTAGATGTCTGATTTATCTTAAACTCAAAGACCTTTATTTCAGACCACACATATACAGTAACACCTATTATCACCCCCTGAAACTCCATGCTGGACTCATTTCATTTACTAAATAACGCTCTGGTATAAAGGACTTTCTGACAGGAATCATTTCCATTGATAGCATACCAACCCAAAATGAAGAGGTTACACTTAAAAAGTTGCATTTTCTTTTCTTAGTTTTATATGTCATGGTAAAATCTTCATCCCACATCAAGTACATTAACAGCAAAAGACACACGTACAAAGTACATAAAGAAAGAGAGATTTATTCACATTCAGTTCAAACTCAGGACACATACTGGTACACTGGTACTCAGCGTTAAATTGGCAGTTTTTTTCCTTAAATTTGTCAAATAAAGAATAAATGTATGCTTTGGGAAATGGTCATAAATAAGTTTAACTTGCACGGTCATTATCAGACCTAGATGTACCCTTCAACTTCTTGTTTATGACTGGCTAGTGGCTATCACAGGTTTTCTAGCATTTGTAGAAATATTGGGCCTTAAATGTAATTTAAAAAATATATTATATGTATTTTGCCCCACATTTGTAAACAAATATTAAAAATAAAATGGTGCCCAGTGTTCCAGTTACCCTTCCTCTCCCTCACTTTAGTTTAGTTTAGTTTAGTATTTGCACACAATCACACAGGTATACAATCAACACATCTATCTCATTACATGACTGTGTCTTATCAGCTTTACACCTGTGTAATACAGCTATGTAAATCACACTTGTTAGTTTAGTTTAGTTTAGTATTTGAACACAATCACACAGGTATACAATCTCACAGTCTCATTACATGACTGTGTCTTATCAGCTTTACACCTGTGTAATTACTACAGCTATTTAAATCACACTTGTTAGTTGAGTTTATACACACACAGAAAAATAAAGGTAGAACCAAAACTGTCCCCATGGAGGAGGACCTTTCAGACCAAGGTTATTTAAATAACCATTTAAATGAAGGGTTCTATAAAGAACCCATTTGGTCCCTCAAATAATTACAAAAGAAAAGGTTCTTTAGAACCATATAAGGAACATGAGGAACCATTCACTAAATAAAGAAGACGAACCATTTAAGCACAATTATTTTTCGGTGTGTAGTGTATTATTAACACAATGATAAAGGTATAGTTGAAAAAAGAAAAAGATTTCACCAGCTTCCACTACTGTTCTCATGAACTCCCATTCTGTGTCTCATCAGCTTTATACTTCTGTAATTACCACCAAAATAGGACCAGGGTTTAAGTGATTAATTCAATGAAAATAGGTAGACCAGGGTTTAACCCATTAAGACCTGAGGCCCATTCTATACAAATGTCTTCTAAATCAGTTCTTAAACTTTTTCGTGCCAAGATCCCCCCAAAATGATATGTACATGTATTTGGCTGCAGACGCCCCATCTGAAAATGTTTTGTGCCAGGGACCCCCCCAGAGGAGAAGGGTTGTGTTAAAAAAAATCTAAATTATTCTAAATGTTAACACTTTCAAGATTTTACAACAATGTAAAAAAAATAGCAGATGTACAAGCTTGCAGTGCGGCACAAAGTGGCGCGCTGTGAGCTTGTAGATCTGCTATTTTTCAATAGCCAACGCTAAAATCTAAAATGACACAGATGCTTTCCCGGTTTTAATGGGTAATCAATGGAAACAGGTAGACCAGGGTTTAAGTGGTTAATTATATGAAAACAGGTACACCAGGGTTGAAGAGGTTAATTCATCTGCATGTGTGAGATGTTTCTCACAGGTTCACCTGTCCTGCAAACTGAATTATTAACCATCAAATCTCTTAAAGATTTCGTCCATCCAGGAAACCATCGTGGGGACGTTGCAGTAGCGAGGATGATAAGAAGAACTGCCGCTTACTGAGAAGATGATACCATACAGGGTCCAGGAAGCATCGTCGTTCTCGCACATCAGAGGTCCTCCCCAGTCATTCTGAAACAACAAGCAGTTGTGTTTTTCAGTGAGTGTTTTCATGTGTAAATATCATGTTGATGTTTTCATCTCTGTGCCACTCACCCAGGAGGGATAGGACTCAGAGTCTGCAGTACAGAACACAGTGTTGGTGATGGTGGGGTCAGGTAAAGGAAAGTCACGTCTGCACTGATCATCGGTGATGATAGTAGCAGAAGTCTCATGGAGCAGGTCAGTGTAGTATGGTGGTCCTGGAGGGAAAAAACACACAGGATTCAAAGTTGAGGACTTTGTATACATTAATTTTCACTCTGAATATATAATATGTATATATGTGTGTTTATGTTGTTTCCTCACCTGAGTTGCCCCCCCCCCATCCAGTGAAAATGCAGACTTTGCCAACAGGGGGGACGTCATCAGCCTCAGGGAGACACACAGGTTTAACATTCTTGTTAAACTTCGCAGGGTTTTCCAGTTTGACCAACAGCATTTCATAGTTGTACCCGGTGGCGTTGGGGTGGTAGAAGACCTATCAGAGAAATGACAGGCACACATTTAGATTAACCACGTGACATAAGCCCTATTTTACAACAAATTGTGGAATATCTTTGACTGAATTGAAGAGCAGATTCAGTGCCTTGCTCAAAGGAACTTAACCTAAGCACCAAGCACCTCCCTGACACTCCATTCTCAAACACAACTTTCATTTCAGTAGAATGTTCATCTGTCATTCATTCACCCGTTCAATCAGGATCTTCTGAGTGTCCTCAGTGGTAGAGGAACGGTTGTGGGCTCCCAACAGCACAAAGTCACCTGGTCTGGAGAAGACAGAAACAAACGATTATTTCACTTTAATTCCATTATCACTAAGTAACTTTATTATTCATTTTTCGATAAGTAGCAGAGCTACTGGTTGGTTGTTAAATTGTACATATTTAAGTACTTTAGCCCTACATACTTTGTTGTACAATGAATAGCAAAAATAGCCGATCTACAAGGTCAAAACGCCTTGCTGTGGCACGTTGTGGACTTGTAGATCAGATATTTTTGCTATTCATTTGAATGTTTTTGTCAATTTTGTGACATCTTGCACCTATAATGACTAATGACTAGAATAGTGAGGCCAGTTTGAAAGAGATGAAGAGACAGACAGAGTGAGTTATAATAAACTGTGTTTACTTATATGTCATTGTTATGTATGATTGTATTACCTGACGTCTTGGTGAGTCGCAACAAAATACTCATTAATCAGTGCACCACCAAGACTGGTCCCATCGGACCTCTGAAAGATAAAAGGTAATGTGTGAATCAAAGGCAGACATATTGTGGCCTTGTAGAGCGGCTTTTTTGCCGTGTGATACCGTCGTACAATGGGGCATAAATTAAGCACTTCTCCAAGATATGACCTTGTTCTATTAGCTCGGTGGTTCTCAAAGAGGGGTCCAGGGTCCCTGAGGGGGTTGTAGTGGATCCCCAGCCAAATGTGTTACTATACTGTAGTATGAAAATCAGTTTAACCACCTTACAATTTGAAAATAGCCGATCTACAAGCTCACAACACGTTGCATTGTGTCGCGTGGTCAAGCTTGTAGATCTGCTGTTTTCCAAAGATCTTGAAAAATGTGGAATATTCGGGGGACCGCCGTCAAATACAAATTAATTTGGGGGTTCTTGACAGAAAAAAGTTGAGAACCACTGTATTAGCTGAAGCAAATGTACATTAAATACATGATAATACGTATATGTATTAGATAAAAAACAATGTATTAAGATTGATAAATGGTATATTTCAATCCTTCAGCTAAATTTGCATATTTCAATGTAGGGTTTCTTGTGATCTTCTCTATTTGAAGGAAGAAAAAAGCAGTTAGAGCAGTTAGGCCCTAACTGCACCTAACAGCCTAGCCTGCAACCTAGCAGCCTGGTTGCATGGTTTCCTCTGCTCTGTGTGTGTGTGTGTGTGTGTGTGTGTGTGTGTGTGTGTGTGTGTGTGTGTGTGTGTGTGTGTGTGTGTGTGTGTGTGTGTGTGTGTGTGTGTGTGTGTGTGTGTGTGTGTGTGTGTGTGTGTGTGTGTGTGTGTCACTTGAGGAAGACAATATATCCCATCTACTTAAAGGAGAATTTTGGACTAAGGTTTTTAAAGTCTCGCTAGACGAGATTCAGATCTCTAGCGAGACTTTTGTTTTTGTTTTTTGATAGTGTTCTGTCAGATCCCCCCCACCCCCCACCCCAAAAAAAAACTATTAAAATATGCGATCTAACGCAAGGCCTATCCGCGCACGTTTTAAGCTGTGGCAGACCCGGGATGGAGTTATGACATTTTTCTACTGTACCATTCATCCTAAGATATCATAACATCATAGAAAAGGTAAGAAAACCTTAGTCCAAAATTCTCCTTTAGCTAAGGGGTTCAGTGTCTTGCTCAAGGACACTTCAACACTCAGCCAGGAGGAGCCAGGGATCGAACCGGGAACTTTCTGATTCCAAGACGACCACCGTTCCTCCTGAGCCACTGATGCCCTGTTGTATAATGTATATTTATATGAATGTATAATGTATATTTATATTAATGTATAATAATGTATATTTACCATGGTATACACCATCCAGGGCCAGGAATGTGGAGCAGCCACTTGACCGTTCTTGATACGTCCCGAGTCCCACACTCCCGCAGTCTTGTTCCGAATCCCACACTCCACTGGAAGTGGATCTCTCATCTCTACATATGATAAAGCACAACAAGACAGCTCTAAATAAATACAATTAAATAGCTTACATTTAATGAGTTTCTGTGTGTGTGTGTGTGTGTGTGTGTGTGTGTGTGTGTGTGTGTGTGTGTGTGTGTGTGTGTGTGTGTGTGTGTGTGTGTGTGTGTGTGTGTGTGTGTGTGTGTGTGCCGTGCACTGTATATCACTTGAACCCTAGCATCCTTATTCTGAGCTGAGCATTCGGCAAAAATAGCAGATCTTGTAGATCGGCTATTTTCGCTTAGAGCCCTAGTATAGATCCCTGGGAGACTCTGGTCAACTAGTGTAAAGGGGTTTAGTGTCTATGTACATTGTCTTCAATTAAATCCAAAGAATTTGCCTAAGAGATAAGTGTTAAATATCTCTGTATTCTGATAGCCTAATCATTGCTATACAGTAAAGGGGTCTCCCCGTCTCAACAGGAAGATTTGAACTAATCATACGGCTTAAACATGTGAAATAGGAAGTGATGCAAACGAAATTGGAACTGGAATATTATAAAGATTTGAAAAAACTACATCATTATGAAAGTTGTCTTACCACCAAGGTAAGCAATAGACAAACCAACGATGGTGCTGATGATAGCCAGGATGATCAGACTGATGCCAGCAGCCACGCAGGAAGGACGGCGCCACCATTTGGACTGGGCTTCTACAGTACACACACACACACACACACACACACACACACACACACACACACACACACACACACACACACACACACACACACAGGGGGAGAGAGAGTAAGTGGGTTTCACAAGCACACAATGCTATCCAGTATTGTTGTACAATATATATATATATATATATATATATATATATATATATATATATATATATATATATATATATATATATATATATATATATATATATATATATATTGTACAACGATGCTGGATTTTTATATATAAATTATACAGGGGTTCACCTCCGTTATCAACTTCCTGTTGGTCAACGTCCTGTTGGTCTCCATTGAATGGTTGGAGGTTTATGTCAGCCATCTTGGCACAAAGCCCGCAGAGATCTGAAATAAGTTAACAAGGAGACTTTGATCACAGCAGTGCCAGGACAAAACCTATGATCTTCATGGAATAAAACATAAGTCACAAGAACACAGAGACGTGCACAGATAGACACTAGGTGGTGCTAGAGCACCTGCCGTTTGCCCTCTGGACCAGTCAAGTGCCAACTTTTAAAGTTGACGTGAACTTACAGACTCACTGACAGAGAGAAGTTATAACATATAAGTAGATAAGTTGTTTTTTTAAAGTGTCCAGAGAGAGAGAAAGAGAAAGAGAAAGAGAAAGAGAGAGAGAGAGAGAGAGAGAGAGAGAGAGAGAGAGAGAGAGAGAGAGAGAGAGAGAGAGAGAGAGAGAGTCAGGACACTTTCAAAAATAAGTTATCTACAAGCACAATAGGCGCGCGTTCACGTGAAGTCTGCCATTTGAGATGAGTTAGTCAATGAGGGCTCAGGCAGAGCCTCCAAACGTCAATCATTTAAGTATGCAAATTAGCCATGCATCGCGGTTAGAATGTCAACAAACAGTATAGCGCTTTCTCACCGTTCTCAAAGGGAGGGAGGGAGACGGAATAGAAAATATATATTTAGTAAAAAAGAAAATACAAGACACAAGATAAGAAATGAGAAAAGTAAATACAGAAAATGGAAATAAATGAATAATATATTTAGATATTTAATCTAAACTCAAATTAAGACGAACACAATATCGTAAATATAATAATCAACAATCACAGCCTTTAAACCAATGACAGTAAATAAGGACAGTAAGAGTTTTAAAAGTTATAAGTGTCATGAATGAAGACTCATCTAAAGTGCTGTCCCATTCCATTTGGAGCCCTTGCAGTCTCTCACCCTCAAGTGTCAGTGTGTAGCTGCCATCATGAGTAAAAGTTCATTTATTGAACTTTAAGTCGTGGATGATGTTTAATTTAAGTTTAAGATCTAAAGAAGAAGAGTTCAAGTCTTCAAGATTGTTTCCCCCATATTTTGATGTGGCCAATGAGGTAATAATCATTGTTGCCAGTGTATTTGTTTGTATGGTTTTGTGTGTTTTATGTTCTGTTTGAGAAATGTGATACTAAATTAATGTGTGCTGTATTTATGTTTATTTATTCAGTTCTCACGGCATTTAATACATGTCTGTAAAAGAAAAGAACACCTTGTGATCGTATATGTCAACCGGAGGGGAGCTACACAGTGGTCCTCAACCTTTTCAAGCACGCTGCAGCAAAGCTTCAGCTGCACATAGCCACAAACACATCGCCTTCCCTGCCCAGCCCCGGCCTTTCACAATTTCCAGAGTGCGCTGATGACGACCAACCAGCCATGCTAACAAACGAAATTAGTGTATTGTTTGCCCCTCCTAAAAGTTAGATGTCAAACTATAACTTCACTCGCATCTATTTCGTCTCATTGTGAGGAAAGTCTCTCATCAGCTAAAGCAAAGCAAAGTTTGTTGTTTACCCAGGGTGTCGGACTAAGCACGAAGCTTGTTTCCAGCCGGACCCTGCATGGAAGCCTTGCTCAAGGGCTATTCAGCGGTGATTCATGATTGATGTGATGAATTGGGGAATCGAACTAGGGACCTTCCGGTATCAAGGCCGCCCCTCTAACCACTAGGCCACCGCTACCACAAGCTGAGCCTAAATAAAATGAGCGAGTATGCTACCCGACTGGTGACTGGCTGAAAACAAGCTATAATTCAATCAATGGATTTAATCAGTATTTTGCGGAATATTTTGTAGTGTATAAGCAGTAACCTTCTAGGTTTACCATGAATATGGTCAATTAAAACTCTCATCAATCATCATACACGTAATGTGGCTGTAACACATTATTACCGTTACAAGGAAAGTTGCAAGGCAAATCTGATAAAACTTACAGCAGATGGCCAGGGTGAAATGACCGAGGGGGGGGGGGGGGGGGCAGTTGAAAATGTCAGGGGCCCATCATTTTTATATAAAATATGTTATCAGTTTGTTATTCCTATTCATTGATTTAACAACACAATAGCCCCTGAAAAGCTATACAACACAAGAAAGACACCTATTTATTTCACAGAAGAAGCCATACATCTGAGCTTTCTCAATTCTCATTGATTTAAATAACCTTTTAGGCTTCATTCTAGGCCTGAAAACATGACTGTCATATCAGACGAGCGTCATGTGAAGCATGGCTAGGCAAAGTTCATTCCTCCTACACAGAACCATACAGGACACCACATTCTAATTTCTAACCAAGGTGACTGCTAAAAATGCAATGCAATTAGACAAAAAGATGATGAGATCGTTAAAGTCTGTTTCTCTCTGCCACGCAGCTCTCTCTCTCTCTCTCTCTCTCTCTCTCTCTCTCTCTCTCTCTCTCTCTCTCTCTCTCTCTCTCTCTCTCTCCAAACTGGAAACAGTCCTATTTCCATATTGTTGTAAGTAAAGGCTTTACTACAATATGGAAATAGGACCAGACAAAACTTTGGTTCTTCAGCCTTGCTTTACTGTAAAGCAAGGCTGAAGAACCAAAGTTTGTCTCAAATGTCTTTGCTAATTGTCTGAGTTTGTCTTAGCCCCATTGCAACCTCAGAGTTAGTCGCAGACATCACATGCCAAATAAAACCAGCAAAATAAACAAGCTTTCAACAAAATTGCGGCATTTCATTCACTTCAAATGCATTTTACATTTGATATCAATAGCCTGTCGTTACTTATTCAGATTAACATTTTTAGAAGACTTACATTTTTAGACGCTCCCAGTCCCCGGAGTCTGGCTCTTTCCCAAAAAGCAGGTGTAGCTTTCCCTCTGGTTTGACTCGCACTGCGCTCTCTCAACGTTGTTGCATGAGTGTGACTGAACCTGAACCTGAACACACCCATACCTGCCCAGTGCACTGCCCAGTGCCCGCACCCTCTCCGCCTCCTTCTCTCTCTCTCTCTCTCTCTCTCTCTCTCTCTCTCTCTCTCTCTCTCTCTCTCTCTCTCTCTCTCTCTCTCTCTCTCTCTCTCTCTCTCTCTCTCTCTCTCTCTCTCTCTCTCTCTCTCTCTCTCTCTCTCTCTGTGTGTGTGTGTGTGTGTGTGTGTGTGTGTGTGTGTGTGTGTGTGTGTGTGTGTGTGTGTGTGTGTGTGTGTGTGTGTGTGTGTGTGTGTGTGTGTGTGTGTGTGTGTGTGTGAGAAGTAAGTCTGTGAAGTGTGAACCCCCGGTCATGCTGGCTGCTAGTTACGCCGCAATTGGTGACCTACCGAAGTCTGTGACTCCACTGGTCGCTCTGCGATACCACCAAGGACAGACAGGGGCTCCATGAAATGCCATCAACATTCATCGTTTCATGTAGTGATATCTCTCGTCTCAGGTCTTTGTACAAAACTAATGCAAACAAATGGGGTTGTCTGTTGGAAAATATAGGCCTACAAAGATAACAATCTTTCAAATATATTTAAAGGTCAAATGTAGGCCTACATTCATTCTCTCTGAGATGCAGCTCAGTGCATGCATCATTGTGCATGCATCATTTTCTTTGCAATGTGTGTGTGTGTGTGTGTGTGTGTGTGTGTGTGTGTGTGTGTGTGTGTGTGTGTGTGTGTGTGTGTGTGTGTTAAGGCCTTTATTAAGGCCTTTTATTTGTGGTTTTGCCTTTTATCAATTTCTGTTATTATAATGTTTTAAATATGTTTTCTTGTCTGTTACTTTCGTTTTAATTATGTTAACCATTGATTGTATGTGCCGTTTTAATTTGCATGATTTTATGCTGCTCTTAAAGGACTTTGTAACCTTGTTTGGAAAAGCGCTATACAAAAAGATTCATTATTTTTATTATTCATTTTATATGTGTGTGTGTGTGTGTATATATATATATATACACCATTCAAGGACGACTTCATGGTACCATTTTTGTCTACCCTGTCTGTGTCTCAGAGGAGAGCTGTGGACAGTTCAGAAACCTGCCTACCAGTGATAGGGAATCAAAGTTAATAGAAACAGCAGGCTTAGTAATGGAAAGTTAGCATGCTATAATGGAAGCCATTGTTCTCTTGTTAATAAAAATAAAAATCTAAAATGTGAAATCTTGTTTCACAAAAAAACCTGCTTAATGATGATGACACTGGAAGGTGGGTTTCTGAGGGTTTCTGACAGTCCATATATATATATATATATATATATATATATATATATATATATATATATATATATATATATATATATATATATATAATGTGTGTGTGCGTGTATACACACACACACACACACACACACACACACACACACACACACACACACACACACACACACACACATGAGCATTAGTAAAGACCATTCTATATTATTAGAAAACATTTTCAACTATATAGGTTGAAAATGGGTGAAGTCGTCCTTTAAGAGAATATTCTGTACACTGGCTGCCATTCAAATAACATGTATTTAGGAGAATTAGGACACATAGGACACATCATTAAAATAAACGTTATTCATGACATCATTAAAATAAACTTTATTTAGGAGAATTAGAACACATAGGACATATCATTAAAATAAACTTTATTTAGGACACAGGACACATCATTAAAATAATCTTTATTTAGCAGGACATAAAAGTTTATTTGAGTTTATTTGAATGGAAGCTACAGTGCTTGTCTTTCTTTGATATACAGGATGTATGTTTACATTGTTGCGATGCATTCATTTTGTGATCGTTTCTGTGCCAGCTTTTCACATGAATTATTATCATCAGTCATTATTATTCGGCTATTATTAGTATTATCATCATTGTTATTAACATTTACATACTGAAGCTGTATTGCTTGTAAACAAAACCAAAAACAAACTGAATATGTGTTTAAATCCTCATAGCAGGGCTGCCAACACTACTGGATCCTGCAGAAGTCTCTTGGATTGACATTTCTCAAAATTCACCAGAACACAGGAAACTATAGTCTGGTACCACACTAATTACATCTACTATGTTAAAAAAAAAGTTAGTAGAGAGATATTAACTTTTAAGTAATGAATGGTTATTATTAAAGATGGTTCTTCAAAACAATTTCTGTAGGCCTAGCCTAGTAGCCTTATTGAACAATCAACTGATCTGATTTTTGGCCCCTTAATGAGACCTAATCTGGAGGAAAAGGAAGGACTATGCTGATACGTGGACTGATGGACTGCCCATGATTGATTGATTGACTGATGTACTTTATTTACTAAGACATGAGAACAGTACATGGAAGTACAAATTCACAATACAAGGTCTACTAAACTGGAAGACTCATTAAGCACTAAGCTTGTTTAAGATGAGATCCCCATGCACACAAATCATGATGACATATAAGAGACAGACAGATATACACACTACTATACAGAATGTCAATCAGCTTTCAGGTTACTGGTATGAAGAGTGAAAGAGCGAAGGGTGAAGAGTGAAGAGTGAAAAAAAATATGTACAAAAATATGTACAAGTTCAAAAAGGACTTTGTGAACAGGCTACATGTGTGTGACTGTGGTTTCTAATAATTGCATTTTAATCATTGTTGTGCATTAGTGTAATACATACATAATAATATAATAATAATAATAATACATACAAGATTTGTTTTCAAACATTTACATTTGTTCCCCCTCCAAATCTCCAAAAGTGTAAATACGAATGGTTAAAAAGTGGTTTAAATTGCTTTCTGATGCGATTTTTAACTCATTTTTAATCTGGGGACCCCCTGGAACCCCTTCAAGGACCCCCAGGGGGTCCCCGGACCACAGTTTGAGAACCACTGAACTAACCGGAACTAAATGCATGTTGTTCTTCTTCTTCGTTGGTGTTTTGGTTTGACTCGCTGGTGGAGAACTGCACACTCTCTATCTGTCCGTCTCACAGAGCAGCAGATATCTGACATATACACTATATTCATATTACAACATGAGTTCCATTGGGACAGGGGTGAGTGGATGAAACTGCATGTTTGTAGCATGCGGACACACACGTGTGTGTGTGGTTTTGCTTAAATAGACCCCTTGATTATATTATATACATTGTTATACATCTTAGCTAGCCAGTGGGTTAGCCTGGTAGCTAGCTGCTGAGTCACATTGAAGTGGGGCTAGCCTTACTAGCTTGTTTAGGCAAAGCTAGGCTAGGCTAGGCTAGGTTTAGCTAAGCTTCACGTCAGATGGTAAAACTAAATAATTGCCTTGGACCAAGACTGACAAGATATTTGTTTATCGATTAGACATGTGAGAATTGATTTTAAAATAAGAATCAAGCAAGTCCTGGTCCGAGGCAAACTTTGTATACTATAAAGTTTGCCCAGGCTACGCTAGGCTAGGCTAGGCTACGTCAGGTTGGTGGTCCAGACGAAAGAGAAAGCAAGCAGACTTCATGCTTAAAGTGTCTGCTGTTTATAGTGTGTGTGTGTATATATATACATATATATATTTATATATATATATATATATATATATTTATGCGTGTGTGTGGTAAATGTGCATATATATATATGTATATATATATATATGTATATATATATATATATATATATATATATATATATATATATATATATATATATATAATGTGTGTGTGCGCGTGTATACACACACACACACACACACACACACACACACACACACAGTATTACTAAAAGCAATCCAAATAGGTCTTTAAACATGATGTACATAAAGTTATGTCTGTCAGACAACCATCGTTGTCAATTGTTCATTGTGTATTATTTATGAGCCATTTAAGTTCTGGGCTGCATTCAAAACCACACACTATACGTACTACATTACATAGACATACTAGTAATCACTATGTCCTACATAGACATACTAGTAATCTCTATACGTCCTACATAGACATACTAGTAATCACTATACGTCCTACATAGACATACTAGTAATCACTATACGTCCTACATAGACGTATATACTAGTAATCACTATACGTCCTACATAGACGTATATACTAGTAATCACTATACGTCCTACATAGACATACTAGTAATCACTATACAGTACGTCCTACATAGACGTAATAGTAATCACTATGCTATTTTTCAACCATATGCCTTTGCATTGTGGGGCATTTACACAAGAGTAGTGTCCACTGTTGCATACTGTAATATTTCCAGAATTTAGTTCCTTACAACTGAAGGAGGACCCCTGCCTTGGGACTCCCCGGACCCCACTTTTTTCAGAACCAGTTCTCCATTCAGCATAACCTGTCTGTTGTTCTGTCTACAATATGACCTGTCTGTTGTTCTGTCTACAATATGACCTGTCTGTTTTTCTGTCTACAGTATGACCTGTCGGCTTCCACGTTCTCTCCAGATGGAAGGGTGTTTCAGGTGGAATATGCCATGAAGGCTGTGGAAAACAGCAGGTCAGAATCATGTTCAAATCAAACTTTCTTTATATAGCACATTTACAACAACCCAAGCTGACCAAAGTGCTGTACATGGTTAAAACAAAACTAATGAAAGCATCAAAACAAATAAGACATCAAGTAACAAATAATATGCATTAGCACAGAACACAATATGCAGAATTAAAACAGAGTAGGCCATCTTGAGTGCAATTCAAAGCCAGGGAAAACAGATGGGTTCTTCTAAGTAGCTACACTGGGTTCTACACTTATTTTAGGGAGGCTAAAACCGAGACCCACATGGGAAGTGATACAGTCAAGTCAGGTGGAGACTACCAATCTGAAGCACAAGCCAAAGGGAGACCCATTAATAGAAGAAAGCACAGGTAGAATGACATGTGCAGATCCAAAATGCCTCTCGCCTGAGAAGCAGTGTTTTAATGTCACCTCCTTGGGGGTAATTTGACCTGTTCAATGCCATATACTTTAATGGAGAAATACAATGTTTGGCTTCTGCAAAATGAAGAGCCACTGGGTTCCTACAATCTTTGGTTCTGATGTCAGTCCTGTGATCTGAAATTCTTGTTTTAAATGCTCTCAAGGTTTTACCCACATAGGCCAACCCACACATACACTTGATCAGATAAATGATATTGGCTGAGGTAATATCTAAACTAATAACCTAATAACATGCCTTGATTTTAAAATGATTCCAGTAACAGGGTGATCAAAAGATTTGCATTCGTATGTGAAACTGCATTGGGCACATTTGCCACATTTATAGTTACCATCTGGGATTTTTGTCAAAACGTGTGAGGGGGTTGGCTGTTGCAGGCGTGCTCTGACCAGTAGATTTAGGGGGTCTTCTGTGGTCAATACGTGGTGGGGCAACTGTAAAACAATTACCAAGAGAGGGATCAGAGCTTAAAATGTGACAATGTTTCTTGATAACTTTTTCAAAATGGCATCCAAGGGGAGAATACTGGAAGAAACAGTTAATGCGCTGTTCACCTACAGTGTTCTTCTGCCTAGGAGCTAGACAATCATTCTGAGAGCTATTGTGAAACCTATTGAAGGCTGGCTGTATCCACTTATCAGGATAGCCATGCTGACTGAGGCGGATCTGTAGATCTTTTGAATGTACTTTGAAAGAGTAATTTGTACTACAGATTCTACGTATACGTTTGAATTGACCAATTGCAATGGCATGTGATTACAATGTCAAGACAATTCATTTGGTGAGAGTCAGATGTCATAGTGAAATTCAAATGTTCTAACTATTCAAGAGGGTGTGAAAAGCAATCTATTCAGTAACTGAAGTTACTGAACCTGTCCACAGTGTCCAGATATTACAAACGCATCAAAATTCTATAGCCTCAAGGCCACCTTGATGTGGAATGTTTGTGTACCAACTCTCCACATGTGACTAAGATAGAATCCTGTCAACTGCTTCTAGAGCTTGTACAACTTACAACAACACTAACTAACTAACTAACAAAAGAGGGGAGTGAAAATTTGTGTTCTCAATTTAAGAAAGGATCTACAAATCCTGATGTCTTTTCTGTGAGGCTGCCAATGCCTGAAATGATAAGTCTCCCCGCACGGGGGGGGGGGGGGGGGACGACATTAGTATAGCCCTTGTTGTACGGTGCAAACCTACAGGTTTGAGTCATCACTGCAGTGTGTGTGTGTGTGTGTGTGTGTGGGAGGGAGTAGATTTTGAGAAATTAATCGTGTCATCGTGGAGGGGGTGGGGTTGTAGACCAGTGGTTTTCAACCCTTTTCATATCAAGGCCATTATTTATTCGGCATTTGAGCCACGGAACCACCATTTGATGAGATTTAGACTCTCAGACCCAAAACTGCTAGAATATTTTGTGATCGTTGGATAACAAAATATGTATGCTGTATTGATGTTGGTATCATAGGAGAGATTACAGGCCAACGTTGATAAAAGATAACAATTCTTCTACATTCTCTAATTGTGTAAGACTTCTTGTGAATTAAGTGATGCAGATGTTTAACAATAATGTAACTCTTGAGAGTGTGGTTTCATTTAATTTACGCTCTCAAAAGTTAAAGATCTAATAAGGATCCATTTGGTTACCAACTCTCATTTAGCTGGGGACCACCTGGAACCCCCTCAAAGACCACCGGTGGTCCCCGACCACTGGTGTAGAGGACAGGTGGTTTGTCGGCATCAACAGTTTATAATCATCATACAACTCAGTAGTTTGTGGTAGCCAATTTACAGTGCAACTATCCCTCTTATGGGATCCTAAACCAGTGATAATATATAACATGAATATAAGATAATTGATGTAAAATGTGTGTATTTATTCTTTAAAACCTTAAAAAAAACTGTAAAACGGAACACAATTGATTGATCATCAAAATAAACGCAGCCCACCCACCTGACCACTTTTTAGTTGTCAGTGATCTCATAGTTGTGGCACAAAGTCTTCCAAAGTGGGAGAGGCTGGCCATAATGGCAGGGCTTAGGAATGTCTGGAGATTCATCGTTTGGCATAGTTTTAATGCATGAAGACTGGGAACCTATCTGTGTCATTTTAAGATTTCTTTGGCTATTCAAAAAATAGTGGGCCCTGATCCAGAAAATGTTGAGATTGTCCTAAACCATCCTCACAAACCTAAACCAGCCTCACAAACCATCAGTCTCCAAGTCATGTGCATTTTCTGTAAATGAATTACCAATTGAAAATATTTTATTTAAGAGTCTTAGTCTAATATACTGATCATACTGTTCAGGTAGACTAATGTATTGGTGTGTGTGTGTGTGTGTGTGTGTGTGACACTGTGTGTATATGTTTACAGCACAGCCATAGCAATTCGCTGTAAAGATGGGGTCGTGTTTGGAGTGGAGAAATTGGTTCTGTCTAAACTTTACGAGGAAGGTTCCAACAAACGCATCTTCAACATCGACAGACACGTTGGCATGGTAAGACTTTTATCGCTAACATTTAAATTGATGAAGCCTCTTAGAAGAGTGATTTCCAACTGGCTCACATTTTACTCACATTTTACTTTCTGGTGTGCGGGCTCTACCCTTTTTTGAACTGAAGCCTCTTTAGCCCAGCACCCACCAGTCAAATGAGCGTTATTAAGTTCCCTTTCAAGCACATCCTCCCTTACACTTGTGTTATTATTAGTGTTGTGACATTTGTTAATGGTACATCGTTTGTTTGAAATGCATCATGATTCATGACATAAATATGGCACATGATTAGTTACAAATGCATCATCACATAAATCTGTGGTATTGTCGGCAACATTTGTTTCTCCTTCAAGGTTCTCAACTCTTGACATATCAGCTAACTTAACACAAGTTAATTCCTGGCACTCTTCCGCATGTCAACAACGCAGACATGACCTCAGAACAGCCCCTTTCGGTCCCCCCTTAAACAATAATAGTCTCTCCATTGCCTCACATTGCACCACATTTCACACTGGTCATAGTTAACAGGAAACGGTCTGTGTACTAGTTAACCCACATGGATTAAAGTTCTCAGTCGCCACGACTGACTACAGTCATTTGGAGTCCATTGAAGCCAGCATGTCTTCTGTGGAAGCATGTTGCGCAGTGAAAATAGTCTGTTCTACAAGCTCTCAATGTGTTGCAGCGCTTGTAGATAGGCTATTTTCGGTTATTATTTTAAGATGAGATTTGAAGTGGTCAAACTAGCAATATATTCAGAACCATCTTCCATAAAGCCCCAATGGTCTGGGATATTTCATAAAAGCAAAGTTTAAAACCTCAATCTGTGATTGGTTCACCTGGTTGGCTGTATGTAAAACCCAAGGAACAATATTAGTGAAACATCATAATTTGACATAATGGTGTTAATTGTTTAGGAAGCAGCGCTAGTGTGTGTGTATGTGTGTGGGGGGGGGGGGGGGGGGACTTTGCCATACAACACTTTTTTTCAGTCCTGAGATTTTATTAGGCCTTAGCAATGGAGTTGAGATGGAAATGTCTGGAGATCTGTTGCCCCTATCTGGCCATTTTGATGTACTGTATAATTTAGGAACATTTGACATTAAACATGTTATATCACAGTGGTTCTCAACGTGGGTTCTGGGGACTCTATGAGTGTACAGATGGTTCCATTTGTACGCTCTCTGAGTTTTGATTTTATAGTGTTGATTAAGATCCCACAGATGGTATCAAATGGGGGTTTGTGTCCTAATGTATGCCAAACTGGGGGTCCTTGAGATGAATACAAATCTTGAACAAGCCTAATGGATGGATTAACTGATTAACTGTTTCTGCACAGGCTGTGGCTGGACTGCTGGCAGATGCACGCTCTCTCTCTGAGGTTGCCAGAGAAGAGGCCTCTAATTTCAGATCCAGCTATGGATACGACATCCCTCTGAAGGTGAATATTATCCATCGATCTGAGAACACAGAGGAATCACATGCTTCGTAGGCTGCATAGTTCAGTGATTCTCCACTTTTTTCATTTGAAGGACCTCCGATTTGATTTGCTTTAGGACTGATTCATTGATTGAGTCGTTTATTTAAGTACAGGCAATGCAAGGAGTTAAAAACACACCAAATGGATGACACAAAAGGCCAGAGGCTTGTTTCTCCATTAAACACCGAACAAGAGAACCGTGTAACAAAAACAACTACACAACATTATGGAAAATCAAAATACACATGTAGAATCTTTGTTTTAAAAACGGATGCTGCAACAATATTGTCCCCCCGTGGCAATTTGTGTGTTTAGGTTCTACACATAATCCCTTTTCTGTAAACCACTATTAACTTTAAATGATTGTATGTGCACTAGGGGAATACACACTTTGACACACAACAACCCCATGCAAGAGCAGTGTGTTGATTCTGATTGACTCCTTCTCACTATGTCCCTCTCATGATATGGCCATGTACAGAATACAAAATGGTCTGAATTTGCCTTATGACTGGTGACAGATTCTTTATGTTTTGTGTGCTTAAAGCCTTTGGTACAAATACTGTTATGATTAGCATTACAATACTGAGCACAGTTGCAATGTGATTACATTGTTTCACTGACAATAATTATAGTTTAAATACTTTTGCTCAATTTGACATTTCCAACTTAAATACAAAAGCTGATATTGTTGTCGTTTTCTTTAAACTGACCTGTGTGTATGTTTGTCTGTGTGTGCCCGTTTCCAGCACCTTTCTGACAGAGTAGCCATGTACGTCCACGCCTACACGCTATACAGTGCTGTCCGACCCTTCGGCTGCAGGTGAGAACCACAGAATATGAATACACAATCACTTCAAGGTTGAAGGTCTTTATTAGTGTCCCAGAAGGGCAATTAGGTTTACAGCCAGTGTAGTGGTTTAAAACATACAGACAGTACATGACAACAACAGACATGAAACACCATAGCATAAAACATAAGTCTGGGCGCATCTAGTGCAAGAGATAAAATAAAAGGCTACATTCAGAAATATAAAGTGCCGGCATAAAGTGCTTGTTTCATCATCATCATCATCATCATGACACCAGGGGCACCCAGACAACGTCCAGATGGCAACAGCCTATACTCTGGCTCGAGTGGGTGGGCACTATCTTGCACTATCTTGCCACTTGAACCACTTTAAACCTGGTGTCCCTGTTTTGTTTTCAGTTTTCAAAAGTAGCAGATCGACAAGCTCACACTGGGTTGCGTCACGCATTGCAAGCTTGTAGATCTGCTATTTTTGGTATTCGTTATACAACAAATATAGGGCTTAAAGCTTTGCTATGTAACCTTTTTTGTGTGTTTGACCAATCTGAATCTCAAGTAGGAACAGGGTGAAGCTTTAATTGACTAAAACACCATGATGTCAGAATAAATGTCAGGTGCTGATTTTCTCCGCTTTCTCACAGCTTCATCCTCGGCTCCTACGATAAAGACGAAGGTCCTCAACTCTACATGGTCGACCCCTCGGGAATCTCGCATGTAAATCCTCCAATCACCTTCACTCCTGTACACCTTTATGCTAATTCACAACAGAAAGTCAATGTATTCATCATACACATCACATACACAACATAACTAGGTATATTTGATAGTAATTAATTGAAACGGACAGATGTGGATTTAGTTGTACTTGCCCTATAAGAGATGCTGTTCACCTGACCAAGTGAGACCGTCAGACTCTGCCCCATATCAGAATGATTGATTTCCTGGTACAAACCAGACAAGATATGTCATAATCTAATAGGCACATTCCAGAAATAATCCTCCTACTGATTTTGTTGACCCCATGGCTTCTACTCTAGCTTCACCCCAATTTCCAGTTGGGTTTAAAGGCTGCAGCAAAGGAAGTCAAACTTTTTTCAGCTTTGGCACGTCAATAAGAACCAAATGATGTCATTGCGAAGCTAACAAACAAACCAGTGCCTTGCAAGTTCCTTTCAGCAGTTTTTGCACCTCCCAAGATTTTCACCATTGCAGAGACATCAATGTGAATATCGTGTGATTGATCAGACACTCATTGAGCTTGTGATTTATATTGCTTTATTTTCCTAATTGTACATGTTTTCTTTAGGGCTACTGGGGCTGTGCCATTGGCAAAGCCAAGCAGGCGGCTAAGACCGAGATAGAAAAACTGCAGGTAAGAGATTTGCTTTTATTCTATTAAAGTAACCATAGTCTGATGAGTGTGAATTACTAGATGATAATTTGTTCATCATAGTTTAATGCAGTGCTGACTTCAAAGGGTTTTCATGATATTTAATATTCAACGTGACTGCCTTTGTCCTTCTCCTCTACCGTGTCCATTATTTTCCAATATTGGGACAACTGAAGCATGTCACGCTCAGTCAAAACATTCCTGAGATTCCTTAGATTTTTCATCATTAATATAACTTTTGTTATCAGTGTGTTATTTTTGTTTGTTTGATGAAACGACTGAGAACTGACAACGCTACTCTCCTACACAATGACAAAGTCAAATGCAGTCCAATAAAGTCCAACGCTGATAATGTGCAGCCTTGTATTTTAATGCTCTTTGGATAAAGATTTTGAATGGGAAAGAAAATCTTCATGACCCTGGGGGTCGTACACCTTAAAATGTTAATGAGAGGTGCATATAGAACAAAAGGAAGCTCAAGGTATAAAACAATGAAGTGTTATAGTTCTGCATAGTGTCATAAATGTGTAAATAAATAGTCTTTATTTCAACGACCGAAGCGTCGCCTTTGAAATAGACTGTTTTTGCAAGTTTCAGACAAATGTGCGGGTGTATTTTCCTTTTTCGAACCCGTTATTGCTCGAAAGCAGATCACTATTCCCAATATTTATTTTCTAATATCGGGGTTCTAATATCGGAACATGTACATATTGGAACAGTCACCGCCACATATTGTTACTGAACGTTACTCTAACATATTGTGTGCCCTACAAAATATATTTGCCACATTCATAGCAATATTTTATACCACAGTTGGTACTGACCTCACATTTTGATTCTCTGATATGTATTCAATTAGTATCTCCTCATAACAGCACTCAGACCACATGTCTCTTGTGTATTATTGTTTAATTGTTCAATGTGTCTGTTTCTAATGTTTCAAATGAACCAGATGAAAGACCTGACCTGTAGAGAGCTGGTGAAAGAGGTCGCTAAGATGTAAGAACAACACACACACTTCACATTACATAGTCTCAACAGATATTAATGTATTTCTTTTTTTTTTAAATGACTTCTGATATTTGTACTGTCAATCTTAGTTAGATGGTGGTGCAGCTTTTTACCCCTTTTTCTCCTCAATTTAGTTGCCAATTGATTCTTCCACACACACATTTCTGTGTGTGGAGGAGTACATGCAGTGACAAATATCACCCTCATTATTCCCAGTGTGTTTAGCCCCAGCATGAGTGAGACTTGATATCAGAATCCATAAAAAAAACAATCTCTCTCCACATGGGGCCGAGCGGTGAACTGAACATCACTGATAATAGCAAGGTTAACCTCTCACTGACTATTTTGGTCATGTTGGTATGTTTGATAGTGTTCCTCACATAGTTGTCCCCCAAACCACTCAAACCCTGTACTTTATTGAACTTTACGTCAAATGGTGAAAATGGTCGATCTACAAGATCACAAGATTGCGGAGCTTGTAGGTCGGCTATTTTTGCCAGATTTTAATGAACATGAACACTAGGGTGACTCAAGTGGTCAAACCCAGTTGGACCCCTACAGAGCACAGTCACTAGCAACAAGCATGCTCATTCACTGGCTGCTCAGTGCTCCTGTGCAGTTGTCTTGATCTGAGTTTCAGCACCTTCTTGTCAAATTATGTCATCTACTGTTATCTATAGATTTTACCGCTATACTGTAACAATTTACCGGTACATTTTAATAAGCTATAAAATATATTTCAGAATCATTTTTATTGTCAAGTCACAGGTTTATGTGTGTGTGTGTGTGTGTAGTACACTCCATTTATAGCTGTTGTGAGAATAGAGTATAGACCTAGGGTAGAGCAGGAAAAAACAGATCAAAGATACAGTATATGCACAGACGAGATGGCGTGTGGAGTAGCAGGTATAACATTTGCATCGTAAGCAGGTGTGTGCATGTTCATTTAGGAACATTAGCATCATATACAGGTGTATGTTACAGGGAAATTGGAAAACCAGTCAAATTTAAAAAGGTGTGCCTGTTTTCACCCCCCCTCGCTTCCCACTTTGTTATTGATTCACTTTGATTGCGACTGGTGACGTTAATCTGTCTGGCCAGAAGTCGCTTTGATTGACAGTTCTCGTTTTGCTAATATGCCTAAACCTAACCTTAATCCTAACCTCAGTAAAACTCTGCCTAAACCTAACCTTAATCCTAACCTCAGTAAAGCTCTGCCTAAACCTAACCTTATGCCTAACCCTAACCTCAGTAAAACTCTGCCTAAACCTAACCTTATGCCTAACCCTAACCTCAGTAAAACTATGCCTAAACCTTTCTCCGTCTCGCGCTTCATTATCCAACCTGTCATAGAATATTTCTCTCATATTATCCATTTTATTTTCAGCACTCCTCAGCGTTCCTCCGCCTCGCATCAAAGCCCCGCCTCGGCGTTCCTCCGCCTCGCATCAAAGCCTTTATTTTCAGCGCTCCTCAGCGTTCCTCTGCCTCGCATCAAAGCCCCGCCTCGCGCCGAAGCCCCGTCTCGCGCCTAAAAACGAGCATACCTTTCCAATTTCCCAACGAACGCCAATCTCCCTGCGACATATACATAACATGCCGCCTAGTTTGTTCAAAGTCTTGTATATATTCAATGCTTTGCAGACCATACATTTACATATTCAATTAATATTCATTATTGTTTTTCAGTATCTACATTGTCCATGATGAGGTCAAAGACAAGGCTTTTGAACTGGAACTCAGCTGGGTGGGAGAAGGTAAGATTATTAGTATTCCAATTATACATCTTGTGCTGCTGGTTTTCTATCCTACCAGGACCTCTAGTACTGCTGGTTTTCTGTTGTACCAGGCTTGCATTCTGTTCTGAATGTATATGATGTCAGGATTCTCTTGGCTATCTGATCAACCTCTGATTGTTAAATGACTTAAAATGTATGAAATGATAATATTATGACTCCCTGGTTGTGTGTCTGTTACCTCAGTCACAGATGGACGACACCAGCTGGTTCCTAAAGACGTCAGAGAAGAAGCAGAGAAATACGCCAAGGTCAGTTAAAATATTAATCATAACAACTTGGCCGATGCCCGCTGGAGACGCATGTCCCTCAGCTATGTAATACCCGTTGCACCCGTAGTCAGAGTACTTAGTGCACTACCCATCATCATAGTACTAGGAGGCCAGGCCTAACGTCAGTACTATGACATCATGTCGATGTCATCAGGGATCTCCATATATGAGCATAATAGAGACACAGACAGGCAGATAGTGCCAGATACAGAGATACTTGGGTCTTCGTTTCTGGACTTCTGCCGATGCGACCGACTTCCCAATCAGCTCAACACACTCTTCTGTGATACGCATGCAAAGTTTAAAGTCTTATCGGTCAGAGGGTCCTAACCCATTTTTAGATAGATTAAATGCACTTTGAGTGCATGTTCACACAGTTTCCTACCTTATGATACTCTGACGGTGAAGCGGTCTCAAAACGCTCAGAAAACAGAGGACTTTAAGAAAGCACTCAGCTGCTTTTTAACACTTTTAAAATTTACAACCTTACCTCACGTCTATGCGATGCGCTGTGAGGTTGTGGATTGACTATTTTTGGTATTTTTTAATAACACCGTTGTATGACAAAGTATAAAAAAGGGCTTAAGTGGTTAATCAGACTAATGATTTTAACCCATTTAGACCGGGAACCCCTATACGTAACTATACCTTTCAATCTGGGAACCCCTTTTGGGGTAGTTGTTGCTATAAATGGTGCATTTATATAGCGCTTCTATCCGAAGCGCTTTACATTGATTGTGCCATTAACCCATTCACACACACATTCATACACCGATGGCGGAGGAAACCATGCAAGGCACCAACCTGCTCATCGGGAGCAATTAGGGGTTCAGTGTCTTGCTCAAGGACACTTCGACACTAACTCTAGGGGAGCGCCCCAGCCCGGGATCGAACTGGGAACCTTGCGGTTTTCCAGTTCACTCTACCCGGCCACTCTACCCCTAAGCCACTGCCGCCCCAATGTACAGTATATAGCAACATCCTTTTTTTTTTATTTGAAGTTTTTCAGAAAACTTAGGTCAGGATTTAGAAGGCGTTTTTTTTTTCCGGCCTCAGGTTTAAATGGGATAAATCAATTAGAATTTCTTAGCGTCGATTAGTTGGTATATATTTAATTCCTGCATAATATATGCACTTTTATCCATTTATTCGAATTACTGAAAAAGCAGTGAATAGAATGGTCGTTAAGAAAATAGTAGCAGCCTGTGCATTCCAAAGCATTGTTCACTTATATTTCATAACGTACATTTATAAACCCTACAACCGTATTTTTCGTCTGAAAGTGCCAGCATTTTTTTTACATCTCATGAAAGAAAATATTTTTCTTTGTTTAAGTTAAATAAAAATGTTACATTTAAAAAAACATCTAGGCTTTGACAAAACATGTTTTGTTCAAAAAGAGTTGTCTGTGATTGTCTCACTTGTCTCGTCCCAAACACAGGACTCGTTGGAGGAAGAGGATGACTCTGATGAAGACAACATGTGAACACAGCACTGAACCCCCACACACACACACACACACAGGCACATGTATGTCCTCTTCCTGAGAGCTCTTGTGTGAATTTTTTTTTTTTTGTATTCTGTTTTGTAGTTCATGGACCATACAATCTTCAAACTTGACAATAAAAGATGTAAAAAGGTTAAAAACTACAGTTTCTAGTTTCTGTTAGTGAACTAACCTAACGGTACATACTCACACACAGGGTACAGAGACATCACACTTCATGTACAAAGTATGTTTTGAGTGTTTTGTGTGTTAGTAGTGTGACAGTGCTGGAGTGTATGCCTTTATGGTCTTATTCACACCTTGTTCTGACGTGATCTTTAAACTGAAAAGGGGAGAATTTGTTCATTTACGGAATGAATGCTATGTGAACCTCCCTCCCCATCTACATGCCTGTAATGCAGTGTGCACTGGAAATAGGATCTGATCACAATGCAGAGGATGAGAAGGCTTTATAAAATTCTAGGTAAATATTCAGGTCTTTCACCTGGAGGGAATAGAAAATAGAAGCAAAACGCTTCGCTTTTGCGATATACCACTAGCACCTGATCTCCCAGTTTAAACTGGTACCACGCTGGATCTGGTACCAGTAGCATACATTCTGGGATCATGGCAGCCTCTGGAGATGGAGATCCAAGTTGATTTCCAGAACCAACATTTTAAGAGAGAACAGAAACACATCAACTATGGTTACACAAAATGTTAAATAAACTGAAAACACCTCTATTTGATAGTTAAAACACATTATGTCCATTCAGACTTGAGCCTTATTTATGCTCTGTAGCACGACAATGTCAATGAACAAGTTGGCAAGAGACGCCTTCGTGCAATGAAGCATAAATCGACAATCTGTATGTTTTCCATCCTCCCAGGAGAGAGAGGTAATTGCACTGTAACATCCCAGATTCCAACCTAGGTCTCGCAACCCCAAGTGAGAGACCAAATACTGTATGTACCACTGAACCAAGACTGAGGGAATCCCCACTTGGCTATGGCTGAGGTTGGGCCTATGATCTTCAGGCAGTACTAGTCGACCAGTAGGTGTCCTAAGTGACACCAGGGTCTACATTAGACCAACCAACCAACCGCTGCAGGTGTGCTACTTGAAGAAGCTATTGACACACATACCCTATTGGTTAAAAAGGCGTTAAAATAAGTTCTGTTTGTAGCTTTAATTTACAAGTAGATCTTATAACAATAGGATAAGATGGGTGGTGGAGAGCAGTAGATGATTGATAACGGATTTTCATTATTGACCATAAATGTGTATGGTCAATAATGAAAATGATTTGTTTATTTACATAGGATCTGCTTTTGCACCACATTAAATGAGGCACAAAAACAGATCATTATGTAAATACAAAATATAAGCGATATATGATGAGAGAGACATGACATGAGTGATAATTAAAAACAACAACACGGTACATTCGGTACCAAGTGAAGCCGAGTCACGCCTCCTTCCCGTGGACAGGCAGCCAGCCAGCCAATGACGACGGTTCCTCAGAAGCGCCGCGTTCGTATCGACCAATCGTCACGCGAGAAAATGTGCGGGGCCTGTTGGAATCGAGGAGCCGCTCGGACCAATCGCATTTCTCGGCTGTGCTCGCGCGCGCAGCCAATGGGCGCGGAGGAAACGCGCTTCGGTTCAACAGCTTGTTGTTCTGCTTCTTTCTGGGGCCACCACGATGCCAAGGATGGTACAGTGACGTAGGCGCGTGCCGCCGTGCAGCCTCGTAAATAAGCCCGGTTGAAAATAGCCGATCTACAAGGTCACAACAACGCGCTGCACGCGCGACACGTGGTTGTGACTTTGTAGATCGGCTATTTTCGGCTCGCGACACCGTGGCAAGACGATGTCTTCCAGATCTATCTATTGTGCTCATTCTCTCTCTCTCTCTGAGCCTCTCCACCTCTCTCTGAGTCTGTCTGGTCTCTCTCTCTCTCTCTCTCTCTCTCTCTCTCTCTCTCTCTCTCTCTCTCTCTCTCTCTCTCTCTCTCTCTCTCTCTCTCTCTGACTGACACACACACACACACACACACACACACACACACACACACACACACACACACACACACACACACACACACACACGCGCGCGCGCGCACACACACACACCGGTATGGTTCAAGGGCGGGGACCACTCTGGACCACCACGCGCGCCCAAGCATGCACTTCCGCTATAATGACGCTTATTTGTTACGTCACCGCCGTGTCCTTGGTGTTGTGGTTCCATCCAGTGAGTGGGGCAGCAGCACACACGGCAGCTTATGTGTGACGTCACGGACGTGTCCTTGGTGTTGTGGTTCCATCCAGTGAGTGGGGCAGCAGCAGCAGCGCCGTGTCGTTTTGTCTGTAAGTAAAAAAAATAAAGCAACATTTATCCACGTTAAATGCGACGTTAAACTTTGGAACGGCGCTGTTTACATCATGAACGAAGCGAGAACAAACGGGGGGTTCGCGCTGTTATTTTAAACACAACTTCAATGGTTTTGTTATTGAACTAAAAAGGAGCTGAATGGCAGCAAAAGCTTCAGTGAAATGATCTGCTTCCTTTTGTGGGGGGTGGGGGGGGGGGACACACAAAAAAACAACAACTGCAGCTTTCTATGAAATAAATCCTCCTGGATGTGATCGCGTTCTAGTGAAGAGATATGTTGTGATCGCGTCATGTAGTTGTGTTTCAGTTAACTAGTTAAACCACCAACTAGCAGCTAACAGGCTAGCTAGTGCCAACTACCCCCCCCCCATCTGGACTTTAGGGAATATGTTGTTCCTTCTCGTTTCTGTGTGTTCTCGATTTAATTATTCATCGTTTTCTTTCGCTTGTTCTATTTAACCTTCGTCACCGTTTCTGATTAAACGGGTTTCTCACAACATGGACTTTTTCCTATCGCTTTGCTTTTCACCAGCTAGCTAGTTTCCCCTGCTAGCTAGCGTTAGCTTTAGCCTGCCCCCCCTCCCCCTCCCCCCTGTGTCGCTATTTACTAATATACATCTTTTATGAACGTCATGTGTTGTGAAACGTCAAGAGAACACCAGGATACCACTTCTACGCACACTTGATCTGAGGCCTAGCATTAGCCTGTGTGTGTGTGTGTGTGTGTGTGTGTGTGTGTGTGTGTGTGTGTATATGACATGGAGAACTATGATGGCGACGTGAGAGAGACACACACACACACACACACACACACACACACACACACACACACACACACACACACACACACACACACACACACACACACACACAGATTTAGCAAAGCGGGAACAGAACCTTGTCTTATATCAGGAGAGGGTTGAAACTTCATGTTGTGATGGTTTCTAGTTAACCAACCATAGGGAGACCAGATAGTTTATTGGACAGTTTGTCCTCTGTGGACCCTTACAGGTCAGTCTGTCTGGTTCCAGGTCTATACTCAGTGTACACTCTCAGTTACAAATGGGTTGGGGTTCAAGATGGGGGTGCAGTACGTTCGGGTCCCATAGTACCCGGCCCTAATAACCTTGTTCTTATCTGTACTCTCAAGTCTTCTCCTTGATGTCTTTCAGATCGTACAACTCTTTCGAGCTGGACTCCCTCAAATAGGCTAAAACATGAAGGTAGGTGACATCTTACTCATCTCACTCATCTTTCTGTGTTCTTGTTAAAGCTGCAATCCTTAACTAAATGTAAGTATACTATATATAGTATACTTATATAGTATATAATATATACTCTACCAATCTGTACGGTAGAGTATATATTGATATGTTACAACACATCTCTGCAGTGGTTGGAGGTGGACTCCCTTGGATACGTTTAGTGTCGGGTAAGGGTAGGACACATGCTGGTTGACAAGTAGTAAGGCCTGAAGCCCATAAACCCAATATCTATTCTGGCAAGCAGGCGTTTCCTCTTGGGTGTGCATTAAATATTTAATCTCTCACGTAGGAGACCTGTGTTTGAATCAATTACCTTAGTTTCTCTGTCAGGAGAGGACATAAAAGTTACATATTGCAGCTTTATTAATTGTTCATGTCCACAGTGTTGGTTTGTTGTTTGGTTTGTTGTTTATGTCCATAGTGTTTGTTTTGGTTTGTCTGTCTGTCTTTATTGTTTACGTCCTTAGTGTTAATTTTATGTTTATTGTTGTTTATGTCCTGTGTTTACTGAAACGATAGATCAAATATTGTTTGTGGCTAATGCAGTGAATGTACAATTCCATGGCATACACAATACACTTATCTGTCATTGTTACTTACTTTGTTATCCGACATTGTAATGGTTTCCATGTGAAGTTGAAAATTGTTATAAATTGATGTTAGTTTTGAGTTATTTGATAATAAACATACATGTTTGATGCTTTGTGCTTTGTGTTTATCATAATCTGTATATGTCAATAGATAGTTTTTATATGTGATTCTAAGAACTAGAGTCTGATTTGATGGTGACACGTGTGTGTGTGTGTGTGTGTGTGTGTGTGTGTGTGTGTGTGTGTGTGTGTGTGTGTGTGTGTGTGTGTGTGTGTGTGTGTGTGTGTGTGTGTGTGTGTGTGTGTGTGTGTGTGTGTGTGTGTGTGTGTGTGTGTGTGTTCAGGCAGTGGATGAGCCTGCCTATCTGACTGTGGGAACAGATGTCAGTGCCAAGTACAGAGGGGCGTTCTGTGAGGCTAAAATCAAGACTGTTAAACGCTTGGTAAAGGTTAAGGTAAGATGCTCTCAAACACTCACCATAGATGCACCAATACTTCAGTACATTACTACAAGACTGACATGTTGACAGGCACCCACAATTTTAACATGCTTCCGCCTAAGAGTCCTTACTACGGAAGCCTTGAAAATAAAGTGGATGCCCCACCGCTTCCGTTTCACTCATGCAGTCACGCAAATAACTACTGGAAACCAAATTAGTCAAAGCCTAGCTAGCTAGCTGCTTAGCAGAAATGGAAATTAAAACATTTAGTGAACACCGTGTGTTGATTGGTTAAATACTTTCCGGCCCGAAGAGCAGATGACAACTTCCTGTTCTCAACATTTACGGTGCAAAATTACACACTCTCTGTAGCATTCGACGATTGTGGACGATTGAGAGATGGTCTGGTTTGAGAAACTGCAATGATGCCATTGTGTCGTTGTTGGCACCGATACTGAGAGTCAGACTTGAGGTGTTTGTTGATACTGATTGCTGAGCTAAGATCTGTTGAACAATGTTGATTTTAAAGGAGCACGTTGCTGATTTGCAACCTGAATCTTTATGCAACAGTGATAGCGTGTGTAGTAGGGCTGTACAAATGTACAAGATTGTTTTCCACCTTCAATTCATACAGAGCCAGCCGTTGCAGGTTGAGGTTGAGAACTTATAAAATAAAAAAGTTTGCGCTGTAAACTCAAGCCTTACTAAGGCTAAAGACCAGTGCAAGAGGCCAGCATTAAAGTCCATATACAACAGAAAAGGCTTGCACACTGACAGACGAACGTTGACGCTCTTGTCTTTGGATGCAACAAATCTCTTAGCCAGAAATAGCCGATCTGCAACGTTTTGATTACGGTATATTCGATTATTATATTTTGCACAGAAAACGAGGCACATATTAATGCACAAAATGTCAGAACACACTACAGTAGTAGTCACACTACAGTAGTATATCAAAGGCCGTCAGCGTTCACAGCTTTGGTTTCATTAACAAGACAACACAATGGTACATGTACACTGTTGGTAAGGCTTTATGAGCAGGAGAACTCTGATGTATCTGTCTATAGCAGTGGCTCTCAAACATTTGCATGCCAAGGCCCCCGAAATGTATACGTATTAGACCCCGCCCCCATTTGAAAATATTTGGTGCCATTACACAAGATCTTAGTTGTTGGACTAGATTCAGTACAGAATACTACAACTGATACTGTAGGTGGAGAGAGAGAAACCTATGATCTGATGGATAGTCATTCTTATACAGTACGCTCATTCATTATTGATCCCTGTTTTGTGCATATCGTCATAAAAAATAGCTGGTGTACAAGCTCACAACACGTGTCATTGCGACACCCTATTTCAATGCCCTTTTGGAAATGGGGCTTAAGTGGTTAAACGCTTCCTCATTTAGCTGGGAACCCCCTTTTTTTTCCATTTCAGATATTGTAACGTTGCTCAGTGTGGAATGAAACGTAGCGATTTCTGATTTCCAAGTCACGTTTGTCTCAGATGTTTTTGGTTTGTTTTGGGAGACTCTTTCCAATGGCGCTTTTCAACTACGTGGCACTGGCCCGGTTCAACTACTCACTTTTGGGATAAGTAGTTTCCCCCCCTTCAATGTACCTGGGCGTCATGGTGACACAGTGAGGAGAGCGCTAACCAACAATGCCAACTTGTAATCTCTATGTAACCACTTGGAACTCCAGCATTGCTATTCTGTGTGCCCATGGATTAAAGTTCTCCGTCGCCATCACTGATTTCAGTCATTTGGATTCCATAGAAGCCAGGACTGTCTTCTATGGACATTGTTTCTCAAAGTGGGGTCCGTGAACCCCCAGGTCCCCCAGCAAAATGTGTTAATATAGCATCACGCTCATTTAAACCACTATAACCTTTTATGCTTTGGCTATTCAAAAACAGCAGATATACGAGCTCAGTGCTACGTTATGAGCTTGTAGATCTGCTATTTTTTGAAAAATTGAAAAAATGTTTGCAAACCTTTTCAATATATATATATTTTTTTAAAGCAAACATTTGTAACTCAAATCTTTGCTTCTTGGGGGGTCCCTGGAAGAAAGTATTGTGAGATGGGTCCGCGGCCAAATGCATATCATTTTGGGGGTCCTTGACATGCAAAAGTTTGAGAACCACAGCTCTATGGAAGCATGTTGCGCAGTGAAAATAGACAATCTACAAGCTCTCATTGAGAGCTTATAGATCGGCTGTTTTCGGTTATTATTGTAAGATTAGAGCATTTGAAGTGGTCAAACTAGCAATATGTTCAGAAGCATCTTCCATAAAATTAGTTGGTTGTATTTCATATAGAAGCAAAGGTTTAAAGCCTCAGTCTGTGATTTCTTCACCTGGTTGGCAGTATGTAGAACAGCAGGAACAATATTACAACATTTGTTTTACATATTGTGTTAATCGTTTAGGAAACAGCGCTAGTGTGGGGGGGAGGCCCTCCTTTCACACTTGTTTCACAAATCGCCCATTAACACTTTAGGCCATACGAATTGCTTTCAGTCATGAGATTTTATTTTGCTTTTATACCTGTGTGGGTAATAATATTCGCCGACTATAGCAGCTCTACAAGCTCACAACGCGTCGGGATGGTTAAATAGACACTGAGAATTTTGAGTTGTAGATTGGGGTCCCAGAGATGAGGATCGTATTAAATGGGGGGTCTAGTGTCCCTATTCTAGCCATGTCGTAAATAATTGGTGAACATTCAGCAAAAATAGCAGATATACAAGCTCGGAGTGTGTCGCGCTGTACCGTGAGCTTGTGGAATGATGCCGGCTATTGACGTACAACAACGCATATGCTAACCAGAGCCTTCTAATGGAGAGTTTCGTCAATGAGGGGGCAGAAACGGCGCCGGTCACGTGGTTCATGTAGACTCGAAATGGTGACAAACGCTCATAGACTCACTCCAGTGCATTCCGTAAACCTCTGGTTCAGGGCTTTATCACTATTCGGCTCCTCCCGAGCCGCGAATTGGACTGGCCCCAATGAAGTGAACGGAGGTGACGCAACTCTCCTTATATGGCTCTGATGGTAACCACTTGAACCACCAGCATCCCAATTCTGAGAGAACTTTCAGTGAAAATAGCATATTGCGACGTGCTTGTGAGATTGTAGATGTACCATATACATTAGGCACAACGTCTATTCAGACATTAGAATATACATTAGTCACAGCAGCATGCGTTCCATTCCATTGAGTGTCCATTGTACCGGAAGTGTCCGTTTTAACACCTAACCAGTGGCAGGGGAAGTGAAACTGGTTGTGTGAGAGAGAAATATATATATATATTTTAAAAGATATATTTTTGGGGCTTTTATGCCTTTTATTTATGGGTGTAGTAGAGATGGACAGGAAACGGGGAGAGAGAGATGGGGAGAGACATGCGGGGAAGATTGTCGCCGGGAACGGGACTCAAACCCGCGATGCACCATCAGGCTACTTAGAAGAAGCCTTGGCGCCCCGACCGCCAGGCCAGCAGTCCGGGCCATGAGAGGGAAATATTAATGGCTACTTGTTGCTTTTTGTCATACAAGGAAAGAGCCTTTTCCTCCAAGCAGACACGCATGTTAGAGACAAAAACACCTCTCATACAGTGAACTAACTAACACAGTATACACACACTGACAGACATGGTACAGTCTAGAGACGACACACACCTCATACAGTAAACTAACTAACACAGTACACACACTGGTACAGTCTAGAGACGACACACCTCTCATACAGTGAACTAACTAACACAGTATACACACACTGGTACAGTCTAGAGACGACACACCTCTCATACAGTGAACTAACTAACACAGTATACATGCACTGGTACAGTCTAGAGACGACACACCTCATACAGTGAACTAAACGTAGCTCTCCGAGTGTTGGAAAGCGTCTGTTGCCGTAAATCTGCTGTTGAATGGGCGGTGGGTACACTGTCGCGTCGGGTCGCAAGTTGTAGGGAACCGTCGATAGCCGACCGAGCAAAGCTTGGTCGGCTTTCACCCGTCGGATAGAGCAGCGGACTTGTTGTTGAAAAAGACATCAAGCCATAGGCTATTTTTAGCACTATAGTAGCCGTCTGTCGGTGTCGGCTCACAGGTGCATTCAGCAACTTCTTTTCACACCTTACAACCGACTGATCTCCCCACGTCATTCGACTACCAGTCTGTAGTAATCTGTAGTAGCCTAGTCTGTTTGGTGGAGAGCCACCTTAACATGGTAAGACGGTACATACACACTGACACACATACTGACACACATGGTACAGAGATGACACACCTCACACATACAGTGAACTAACTAACATAGTAACACAGTACATAGATATAGGCCTGTCACAATTGTTACATAATCGCCTAATCGCAATTCTTTGAGATAATCGCAATTCTTTTTCATAATCGTCATAAGCGATAAGTTTCCATGTTGATGATGTTAATGTTCTCGGCATCAAGGTAATTATGCTCCTGCACTGTCAAATAGGCCAACATCTAATCTAAGATTAGTGGGACTCATTCAAATGACCACCAATGAGTCCCGGGACTCACTTTATTGAAAACCTAACAACATCACTCTATTATATTAGATTTATTAGAAATTATATTGATATTATTTATATTTTATTTTATTAGATATGTGATGTTACCTGAAAATGTGTTGACTTTTAGTCTCGGGGTTTGTTGACAGTTTGTTGACTCATATCTATTCAGGGTCTTGTTTTGTTTGCAGGCACATACAACAGATATAAAATGTACACAGGGACCCCTCCAGTGTTCATTTACAGTGTTCATTTTAACTCGGGGAGTGTAACCATATGGACCCGTAACATTTGGTTCCATTTTGTACCCTCTTTGGGTTACAAAAACACCCCAAGTCTGCTCTTTTAAGAACCACCCTCATTATATTGATCATAATTCCTGCTATAGTGCTGTCTATCACTTTGTTTGTGCATTTGCATTGACTTTGTATGTATGCGCTGCTCCAACAAATGTTTTATCTCTCGGTGTGAACACACTTTTTTACAGTTGCAAAAACTCTGTCTCTGTCCTCAGGTGAATCTCAAAGGAGAATCGACAGCACAGGTTGTGCAGGATGACCAGGTTAAAGGACCGTTGAGGGTGAGATAAAATATTTATGTATTATAATCCATTATAATCTTATCTAATTATGTTTTATACTGTAATCTGTTGTAGAGTAATGTTCGATTAAATACTTAAGGGGGAATTGCTTCACATAAGGGGGTTTATACACCCTGGGGGGGGGCCAGGGGGGGGGGGGTTAGTGATGGTGATACTGCTTGTGAGCCTAACTATAGTTCTTACATTGTCTCAGATTGCATTTTTTGACTGCTCCAAGTTAAAGACAGGGCAACAGATTATTTTAAATGCTAGATGTGAACAAAACTGTACTTGGTTTTGAATGATCAGCATGCCATGTTCATTTATATGCCAATTTTATACCCGTAGTACTGGCAAGTGGCAATACCGTGCACATCAAGGAGGTTCCTCCACTTGTGATGTCATCACTATGCAATTCCATTCGCTAACTGTAGGGTCACACTTTCAAATTTTAAGTAGTTTCCGTGTAATTATTATAATTGTTTAGATATTAACTAGTGTAAATATCATAAGTTGGCCCTTATCAGTTGCCCTAAGACCTGTGGTCGATTCTACAAATGCCTTCCAAATCAGTGGTTCACACTTTCAAGATCTTTCAAAAATGTTCATAAATAGCAGATGTACAAGCTCGCGGCACGAAGTGACGCACTGTGAGCTTACCGAGAGAGAGAGAGATTGGTCACACCATGAGAGAATGTGTTGTTGGGTGTGCGTTTTGTTTGTTTTTGATGTCTGAGCATCCCTGTGTGTGTGTGTGTGTGTGTGTGTCCAGGTGGGGTCCACGGTGGAGGTGAAAACAAATGAAGGTCTGTCCAGTGAGGCGGTGATCAGCAAGCTGACCGACGCCAGTCTCTACACAGTTGGTAAGAATGTTCACGCGTACCTAATAAATTATATCGTTCTAATCAGCTAGGTAACACAGGGGTTCCGAAAAACCTTTGTTGTTCGAGACCCAAAATCCCAAATGTGGTGTCTCTCCAGGTCCCAAACATAATTATGAATTAATAATTTAAGTCCTATCTCGGACAATAGTGAAAATAGCCGTTCTACAAGCTGGCAACGCTTTGTGATGCCATGTTGAGATTGAATTGGGATTTTCTTTTTTTATGTGTATTTGTTTTGAAGTAGGAAAGCGTAAAAATTCAAACCAGATATTTACTCCAGCCATGTCTGAGTGATGGCAAATGCCTATTGTTCAGTTTTGACATTTTCAATTGAGACCTCATTTATGCACAAATGCTGCTGCTATGTGAGAAGGGTCTGAATTTATCCTGGAAAATGCATAAATTCAGACCACATTAAGGATGGCAGAAGTGGGATTTGAACTCTTAAGCTTTGCATTTACCTAACCAATGACCTATTAAGCATATCGGATCACCATTGTGTGTTGGTATGTTCAAGCATGACAAACACCCAGGGACATGGCTTTTGACAGGATTTGTTATGAATTGAATGAAGTTGCGTTTACTTGAGTAGAAGTTACACTTACTGGATATGTGAGATTGGTCACGCAAGATTGGAAATTGTGAAAGTACTGCAGGTTATGGCACATTAACTTTTAAACCACATAAGTGGATTTGAACTGGTGACCTGACCTTACAGTTGAAAATAGATGTTTGAAAATGGAGCGAAGGCGTTGCGAGATTGTACATCATCTGCTATTGTTTGCCTATTTACGCTGTATGTTAGCCCACTATCGAATGGGGCGGCAGTGGCTCAGGTGTAGAGTGGCCGGGTAGAGTGAACTGGAAACCGCAAGGTTCCCAGTTTGATCCCGGGCTGGGGGGCTCCCCCAGAGTTAGTGTCGAATTGTCCTTGAGCAAGACGCTGAACCTCAGCCATCGGTGTATGAATGTGTGTGAATGTAAAGCACAATCTATGTTAAGCGCTTTGGATAAAAGCGCTATATAAATGCACCATTTACCATTATCACAGTCCCACAATAGGAATGCTAGAGTTAATGTGGTTAACACACTTGAGGTGTGGAAACTAATCGATTCTAAGATGCATCACGACGCAGACAATACTGTTGATGCAGTGACATTACATATTACAGCCTGCTAACGTTTGTTGTCGATTTTCCAGTTACTTTCTAAAGACACATTGAACCATAACATTACGTTAAGTTACATGCTACTGACGCTCACTCTGAGGGAGGTAGAGGTCAGAAAGTCATAAAACGTCGGCCAGTATTTTCAATGAAATCTGTGATGTGATGTACATCGCCGATCTACAGGTTCACAACACGTTACAACGTGATGAGTTGTGAGCTGAGCTTGTAGGTCTCAATATGACCAAAAGAGTCGTATTTCGTCCCACGTCCCCTGGCCGAGCAAGTGCCACGGGTCCATTTGGTTACATTTTGTACACACTGAGTTAAAGTGACACTGAGGTTTTTACTGTGTTCCGTACCCTTGTCTTACATTTTCACAGTAGGTAGACTAGGCCTATACCATTTATTTTGGCTTACAGCATTTTATTCAATGTTAAGACATTTGTGTTTAAACAAGAGTGATATTATACACGCATCGCATGATGTTAAGTTAATGAAGAAAAAAAAGGATTTCATGCCATGTATTCCACCGCTTAAGTTAACTGATAAAAAAAAGCCATTATCAGTAATACAGAAAAAGATAGAAAATTCAGATGCATCATGGAATCAAGTCGTTTACAGGTGAATAGTAATCAAATTGAATGGCGAGGCCAATGAAGATTCACACTTCCATTAGACATTAGCTGCAGCGAAGGGAAGTTTCTTCACATATGTGACTGTGTGTGTGTCTTTCAGTGTTTGACGATGGCGATGAGAAGACGCTCCGCAGGACATCTTTGTGCCTGAAAGGAGAGCGACATTTTGCAGAGAGTGAGGTGAGCTGTTCTGCTTAACTGGTTGAATATTCTATGGTTGATTTGGACCTTTTTTAATCGTTTTCTAGATTCAGATTTTTTATCAAACTGGTTCCCCTGCTCCCTGTCATGTCACATGAACCTCTTCTCCTCACTGTCTTTACTCTGAGCAGACTTTAGACCAGCTGCCACTAACGAACCCTGAGCATTTTGGGACTCCAGTCATCAATAAGAAGTCAAACCGTGGAGGCCGCCGCTCCTCTCAGGCTGTGTGAGTATAATTTGACTTTTCTTTTATTCACTTTTATTTAGCAAGGCAAATCATTTAAGGTATAGGCTAAGTGATTTTCTTTTGTTAAAATAAGTGTTAACTAGCTCTATATTCTGATAGTACTCATAGAGTGTTTTTTCCAGTAACGGGAGTCTCCATCTCTCTAGCTCTTTATTTAACAGAAAATGCATTTTCAGGTCAACACTATCAGAAAATAATGCTTTGACCTTTTAACGAAAGACGCTTTGTTTTAACCAAAACATATCACTTACCCTACCTTTTTAAAAAAAAACAAATTCTCATTTACAAAAGAACACAAAGCCCTTCATAAAGCCTGTCCATGTCCAATTCGTTGCTCATTTTAAGAGCTTCTGTCTCTCCCTACCTCTCGCAGTTGAGTGAGTGGTGTTGGCACCATAAAAAAACACAAAGCACATTTGAAATGTTACCTTTTATTTGACTGGTGATTTAATAAAAACCTAATTGACACTGTGGATTAGTAAGAGATTACAGATGGATAGATTTTATGATTCATGAATATGTCCAGAATGGGTGCACGTGATGCAGTGGAAGCTATTTTGTAGTAACACTGTTACCTTTATTAGGTAGGCCTCCCTGCTGTTGATGTGTTGATGCTGTATCAACAAGCCTATAGCTTTGACATTGTGTACCAGTTGTTCTCTTGTCATCCTCACAGAACTGCCTTGCTTTTTCTTTGTGCCAAGTTAGTCAAATACTTTACTGTGTAAAGGGAAACAACTGTCTCCTAACTGTCCTCCCTCTCTCTCTCTCTCTCTCTCTCTCTGTGTGTGTGTGTGTGTGTGTGTGTGTGTGTGTGTGTGTGTGTGTGTGTGTGTGTGTGTGTGTGTGTGTGTGTGTGTGTGTGTGTGTGTGTGTGTGTGTGTGTGTGTGTGTGTGTGTGTGTGTGTGTGTTAGTGCGGATGAGGAGAATGAGTCTTCATCTAGTGAGGATGTGGAGGAGGATACAAGACGAGTCAATGATGAGCTGGTGGGAAAAGTCTGCTGTGTCCAGACGGGACCAGATGGCAACCAGTGGTACTTGGGCCTGGTACGATGCACTGACACACACACACATACACACACACACACACACACACACACACACACACACACACACACACACACACACACACACACACACACACACACACACACACACACACACACACACAGACACAGACTCACACACACGCTCATTTCATAATGTTTCACAAATCGCACATTAGGACTTGGCCATGCAAAACATTCAGTTATTTTGCTTTAATCCATACACACACACATATTTTTGTATTGGCATACTTGTGATAAGAACAACATCTTAACCTTAGAGCCAAAAATAGCCGATCTACAAGAACAACGCGTCGCAGCACGGTGTGTTGTGAGCTTGTAGATGAGCTATCTTTGGTGAGCTAACTGAGTACAACTCGGCCATATCTCCTAGCCCAGGATCCAGACTGATCCAGTGTTTGACGATGACTTCGTCATTCTATTTTGTTGTCTCACTTCGCTTCACAGTCAGGAAAGCCTCCTATCTCCGTGCACAAATGACCCGTGTCTTCTGATTTGTGTGTGTGTGTGTGTGTGTGTGTGTGTGTGTAAAACTTGATTCACCTCCTGACTTGCCTACATAATTGAAATACGAGGTCAAATAGGACCCTGGCCAGACTGGGTAGTGAAGTGAGAAAGCGAATCAGTCTGTATTCCAGGCTACATAACTCCTAACCTCTAAATGACTAATCCTAACCCCAACCTGAATCTTTTCCTAGTTGTAAGCCTGACTCTACAAAATATTTAACCATAAATAAATAATTTCTGTTGTGGGGACATTTGGCCCACGCAAGTATACAGTAGTATTACAAGTACACGCACACACACGTTCCTGTATATACCGGTACTGTACATGTGTGTGAATAGCTTATAACTGTAATTGTATTATTGTTACTTGTGTCCTTTTTAGGTTTTGTCTCCCAGCTGTAATGATGAGCTAACTGTGAAGAGAGATCAGTGTTTGGTTCGATCTTTCTCCGACTCCAAGTTGTAAGTACAGTATGGAAAATTCAACTCCAACTTACATGTATCACAGACATGAGCAGAGAACCCGTCTCTGGACGGAATTGCACGCACACTCATGGATTAAAGTTCTCAGTCGGCACGACTGATTTCAGTCATTTGGATTCCATAGAAGTCTTCAATGGAAGCATATTGTGTAAAGTATCCGATCTACTATAGCTTGTAGATCAGATATTTTTTTTAACACTCTTTCTTTAAGATGAAAGAGTGTTTGAAGTAGTCAAAGTAGCAATAGAATACATGTTCAGAAGCATCTTCCATAAGACCCTACTGGTAGGGCTGTCACGATTACACATTTAACTTGACGATTAATTGTCACTCAAATAATTGCGATTAACGATTTTAATTGTGTGTTTGTTATTGAACATATGAAGCCTTTTAGGCTTCGTAATCAAAAATTGCACATGGGGCATATATGACAAATAAATGAAATATACAAAGAAATTATTGACATACAAGCTTACAGCGCGTCACGAAGTGACACGTTGTAAGCTTGTAGATCTGCTATTTTAATATTTGAAAATGTGCGAACATTTTTCTACATGGAAACGATTATGCAAAAATAATTGCGACTATCTCAAATAATTGCGATTAGACGATTATGTAATAATTGTGACACGCCTACCTACTGGTCTTGGATAATTCATAAAAGCAAAGGTTGTATGTAGAACAGAAGGAAAAACTTCATCATTCTACGTGCATACTGAATTATGAAAGTTTAGAAAACAGGGTATCATGGGGGGGGGGGCGGCAGTTTCACAAATCGCAGATTGGGACTTTGCCTAACAAACATTTTCAGTCGTGAAATTTTGGGAGATTTCTGGATCTATATGCTACTAACATATGCTACTCCGGTTATGTAATACCCGTTGTGACAACTGCTGATCTGACTTCCCGATCTGCACATGACACCCTCGGGTTTCTCTGCGATACACATGGAAAGTTTAAAGTCGATTGGTTCGACAGTTCTTCAGTTATGCGCGAGAAAGGCTGACAGACACACACACACACACACACACTACGTGCATTTATAGATGTAGGGATTCTTGGCTTTGCTCATTGTGAGGCAGAAACCTTGTATGTCCAAAACCGTTACTTTTCCCGGAAGTGGAAAAAGTGTTCCAATGGATCCATTATAGTTATTATTTAGTCACAAGCTCTTGTTAATAGAACCCACAGACTTAACCACTTTAAACCATGCGTCCGTATTTTGAACATGTCTTCTTTATTGGTGACAAATTTCCCCCGAATATCCAAAACAGCTAAAATAGCAGATGTACAAGCACACCATGTGTCACGGCGGCACGTGGTGCTCTTGTAGATCTGATATGTTTGTTGTTTTTGTAGAGCTCTGTCATACGACAGAGTATAAAAATATGGCATTCATTTCTGACGAAACATAAAAAGATAAAATAAGGGGATACAAAGTTCCTGGCCGACAGCGACGATACAAAATGATACTCATGTATCAAGTGATATTGTGCAGCTTGTGAAGGGGAGCCTGAAGTCTTGATGAGGAACGTAGAGACAGGATGTACGGTATTTTAACATGCGTTTAGAATTTAAGTAAAAACAACATGAATTACCTGTGTGCGCACATAGAGATGAATTATTTGTATACAAACATTTAGACTGCACACGTGAATGCAGGTTGCATGTGAGCCATTCCCCCAACTGATTCCCAAACCTGTTGTCTGTTCACTCAACGGTCTGTGTATGAGGCTCTTGAGGTGCTTCCAAGCGAGATGCTAGGAGAGCGACTTTCCCGCTCGGCGAGCAGTCGATTGCGTGGCCATGAGTGTCTCGGGCTAATCTGGTTTGGGAATTGCTTACACACAACGGAAACCTAAGAGTATACAGGATGATCTAAAAAGAAAATAATATCAGCTTTTTTCTTTCCCCACATCTTTTAACTTAATTTCAAAAATATAATAAAAAATACTGTATTCTTGATCATTACAGTATATAGGCGTATATGACGTTGTCCACAAAATAGTTTTTTTGGATGATCCTGTATATTTAAAGGAGAGGTCACTGTAAACCTCTTAAGCCGTCTTCCTCCGCACTGGGAGGAAAACTGCAGCCGAAAGTTAAGAGTGCTGCAATTGTACTGTGTTGTGGATGTGTGTTATGTCTCGCCCGTGTTTCTTCACTGTAAAATCTTAACAAAACATAAGTCCAAAGACAATATCAGATTTTGTGATGTGTGTTTGTCTGTCAGTTACACAGTGGCGAGGAAAGACGTTCATGAAGTGAAAGTAGAGAACCTCATGAAACCTGAGATCTGCAGCAGGAAAGGTAAATAGCCCTTCACTGACCCTGTATTCTCTGTATTTACTATCAGTTTGAATTCACTTAACTGGGTTCTAGGGCTGCAACTGTCAATTATTTTCCTAGCGATTATTCTAGGGATTACTTTTTAAAATCTAGAGCAAAATTTTGTAATAATTTTTAAACGATTTATACATCAACATATCGATTAACCATTAGGTTTATACGTTGTCACACAATGGTGTTTCGGCAAAAATAGTCATACAGTTCTACAAGCTGAAAACACTCGTAGATCCTAAATAAGTACGATCTATTTAATTAAAATGTGTTATTGTTTTATAATGTGCACCCTTCGTTCCATGGCTCATGTTTCTTCTCTACTCTCCAGGTCATGATGGAGCTCATTTGTTTATGAGGTGTCAGGAAGTTCCTGATGTTTGGAAGATGGATCTCAGTCAGATACTGGAGTCGTCCTCCAGCGAGGACGATGATGTTGAGGAGGAAGAGAAGGAGAGCGAGGATGAGGAAGATGAGAAGAAAAAGAAGAACCTTAAAGAGGAGGTGGGATAAATCTACTAATACAACTGCTACCCTTATAATACCGCTACTAATACTACTACGAATGCCACTAATACTGCTAATAACACCACTACTACTACTACTACTACTAGCACTAATGATAATAAAGCCTGGTCCTGCTTCTTGCAGTCTTGAAGGTGTGCACAGTCTCCATGTACATCAGGTCCTAGTTATTGCAGGTTTTGATCATCTTGAAGAATGGAGTGGGCCCCCTGATCACAATTTACAATCTAGGCATTAAGCAGACAAGTGTGAGATCAGAATAAGTAGAGTAAGCCTGAAGTCTAGTCAATAAACAAGTCAAATAGTCACAGGAGTACAGTGCAGAGATTATTTTTCAGGTTTTCGGCCCTAAAATGATGGTAATTGTTCAGGCCGGGTCGATATTGTGAGGCATAAGCCTGATTTGTATTTTGTTGTACGATGATGTTCCAAAAACATGGCTATGAAATCTACAAGCTCACAACACCTTGCGGTGTAATACGTTGTGAACTTATAGATCTGCTGTCGTATGATGGCCTATCAATTTAGCTTCTTTCGGTTCTGTCACGACTGCCATTCTAGAAGGAGTTTACAGAGCAAGCAATAATGCAACGACAGTTGCAAGACAGCAGTAGCGCTTGTCTAACATCTTTAACATTATCTAAAACCCCTCATTTTGACTGGTGTTGACTGGAGCCATATTAGCCAAGTGATCGGCTCGGATTGATATGGTGATGCACTATACAATGTTTGTGTTATTGAGGTCTGTGTTGTCTGGTGGCTTGTTAAACATTGTTTGGTTTAAACCTGAAAAGGTTCCACACACTGGTTCCTCTCCATCGTCGCACATTTAATAATTTCTCTAATTGAAAACTGTCAGACGCTCATGTCGTTTTCTTGGTTAGCTAATGTTTTCTTAACAACAACTAATGTCTAATGTTTCTGTCCTTCTGACTCCTGCTCGTCTGACAGTGCAGTGTCGGTTTCTATTAGTGATGCACGATTAATCGGTAACGTAACAAAATTGTCCGATACGGCCGTAAATTGCCATATCGCTATCGAACCGATCTCAAAATAAACCCTGATTATTTTCACCGATATTGATGACCCAATAATAATGTGACTGTCAATGGCTTTTGTACTCGCAGAGCAGCCAGTCTGCCTGTCTCTGTCTCTTTAAGAGAGTCAGCTGTGGCCCCTCCTTCCACCCTCCTTCACACACACTCTGCCTGGTGTCTCACAGAGCAGCAGGCTGCTGCATTGTGGAGAGAGAGAGAGAAGCAAATACTAACTAGTCAAACAGCAAACAAACTCTTAACGTCCATAGTTTATACCCAGAACAGTCAGAGAGGGTTTCTTGTACCTCTTAAATTAGAGTAGTGATACTGCGGAGGATATCTTTTCAACACGAATGTGTATATTGTCTCGTTATTTAACATGAAAGTAGCAAGCACTCCTTACTCGGGTGCAACTTGGAATGTGTTCTGTAGTGTAGGAAGCAATTGCTGCTGCCTAACGCTATGGACCAGAGCTGCCGTGCCTAGTAAAGAGCCCAGTCTGCGCCTGAATAGATTTTTTTCACTTTCAACTTTCACCAGCAAAACAAAAAATTACAATAAAAAAAAATCAGCAATGAGCTCAGTATAATATATCGGTATTGGCCGATATGACCCTGCATAATTTCATAATCGTGCATACCTAGTTTCTATAGCAACGGGTCAGCGGTACTAGTGCTGTGAATGAGGAAGAGAGACGGGCGAGATGAGTTGTATGGCATCATGGTTGTTTGGTGTTGATGTTGAATTAATAGCGTGTTTAAGTATTATTGACATGGCAACTGGGCAGCAAATAATTTAGAATCGGCGTAATTTAGAAATTAGATTGCATATGGTTCAAGATCTGCATCCCCCCCTGTTTAATTGTGTAGCCCTACTATCAACATTGAACTCATGTATCTGGATTAACCACATAAACTCTTGCTACCTATTTTGGGAAATTTTCAAAATGTATTTAAACAACACAACATATCACATTGCTTGTAGATGGGCTATTTCTTCAAAGTATATATGACTTAAGTTAATGCTTGGCTCCCCTGTCTGTGTGTGTGTCTGCGTGTCTGTCTGTCAGCCTGATGATGAACTGGACCCAGAGGAGAGAGATCACTTCCTACAACAACTCTACAAGTTCATGGAGGACAGAGGTGAGACTAACTGCTCTGTGTGTGTGTGTGTGTGTGTGTGTGTGTGTGTGTGTGTGTGTGTGTGTGTGTGTGTGTGTGTGTGTGTGTGTGTGTGTGTGTGTGTGTGTGTGTGTGTGTGTGTGTGTGTGTGTGTGTGTGTGTGTGTGTGTGTTACTATACTTGTGAGGGCCAAATGCCCCCACTAGTATAGTAAAATGTAAGAATTTCTTTCCTGGTCCTCACAAGATAAATGGTTTAATTGTTAAAAGTTTGGAGTTTGGTTTGGAGGCCTACATGAATTTATACTTAGTTGCGTGCTAGTGTTGACCCCCAAAAATAGATCTACAAGCTCTGCTAGATCTGCTATTTTTGGCCTCACGGTTAGGGTTAAAATGGCACCAAAAAAAAGACCCGTCCTTAAATGTTGATGTCTTCACGTTTGGAATCCAAATGTGTGTGAGAGAGACATAATGGTCCATAGCTGTGTGAATATAATCACCTTCCTTTAGTTGTTTTCATTGATTAAACATTGTTGGTTAATGTGTTGCTATGCTCATGTGTCTGTCTTCAGGTACTCCTATCAATAAACCTCCAGTGTTGGGCTACAAAGACCTGAACCTCTTCAAACTGTTCAGACTGGTCTATCAGCTGGGAGGCTGTCGGAACGTTAGTATACCCGTCTGTCTGTCTGTCTGTCTGTCTGTCTGTCAGCCACAGAATAATGGAAACATCCAAAACCTGTATTTATGCTTCTTTTCGACTACAAGAACTAAGCGAACCAAGATGAGGTTCTCAGAACCTAATATTGGCCCTGCTCAGGAGATGGTACTAATGTGAGTTAGTTGGAACCCAGAACTCGGCAGAAAAGAGGCGCTTGGGTGGCGCAGTGGTAAAGTCCCTGCCCACCACCACAGACGACGTGGGTTCGAATCCACCGTGGTGCATCCAGCTTTGTCCAGCGTCTACATTAACAAAATTGGCCCGTGGTCATTGCACTTAATCCTACGGGCTGGGGGGGCATCTGTCAGCGGGGAGTGTTGGGTGGGAGGAGTAGGACGAAGGCTCTATGTCCTCCTGGCGGGGGCTCCTCACTGGCAGGTGAGTCAGTAGGATACACAGAACACAGAAATGTGTGTGGGAAGGAATCAATTGGCATAACGACTAAATTGGGGATAAAAAGGGGTAAAAAATATAATTGGCTACTCTAAATTTAAAGAAAAGAAAAAAAAAGAAAACGGCAGAAAAATAGCTGGTCTACAAGCTGGTAGATCAGCTATTTTTAATTAGTTTTATTTATGAAGTACCTCCCTGCTTCTGGTTATAATGGAAAACATACAAACCATCACTGAACTTCACGGGTGCTGGAAAGTTCCAGGTTATGGAAAGTTCTGATTGTTGAAAAGAGCCATAACTTACTTTTTTAGTTACTTAGTTGCGCGCCAGTGTCACGCAGTGAAAATTGCTGTGTCTCGTGCCGCTTTGTGAGCTTTTTTAAATTGTTATAGCCATTTTCAGTGTGCGGCACAGGGGCGCAACTAAAGATCCTTGCACGCCAGGGGGTGTGAATAATTTGCCCGCTGAATTGGGCACTACTGATTGTGGAAGTGCGATCCATTTGTGCATAAAATAATTCCTTGCATTTCAATGGGGCTTGGCACTGGTCCAGGCTATTGGACCATTGGTTCCCAAGGCTACTTACTTATAGTTCAGTGCTCGGGCCTTAATAATAGTAATAATGATAATGATGATGTGTTTCAGATTGAGAGTGGTACTGTATGGAAGCAGGTCTACATGGATCTTGGAATTCCTGTTCTCAACTCGGCTGCTTCATACAATGTTAAGACTGCTTATAAAAAGTATGTAACACACACACATGCACACACACACAATGTTGAGACTGCTTTTAAGAAGTATCAATAACACACTCACACGTTAAGACTGCTTATAAGAACTGAATTAGAGCTCTTCACAGGTGCAAAACGACGGCCCCAAATGCATGAAATTTCCTTACTTTCCTACATGATCGTTTGCCTTTCATGCACTCTCTCAGCTCACTGAACTGAATAAAACACTGACTCAAACCTGTACGGGTCTCTGACATTTTCAGTTTGTGTGGACCCTTGAAGACCTCTAGTATGAAACACACATACACTCTCTCTCTCTCTCTCTGTTTAGACTCCTTATAAGAATTATGAATTACGCTGTTATTCATATTATATGATTTTGTTTAACTTTGTGTATTAGGTACCTTGCTGGATTTGAGGAGTACTGTCGTTCAGCCTCCATCACATTCAGAACTATCCATCACAATAAGCCCCGCCTCCTTCCCTCACTGACAAATCAGAAGCCTGCATGGGTGGAGCCCAAAGACCCTCCACCAATCAAAACGGAGCCTGTAGATGACAAGCCCAGGGAGGAGGTGGAGTCGGATAGTGAGAGTGAAAAGGAGGAGGAGCCTAAGGACAGACACACCTCTCCCAGGGTGAGTGGGCAGGGCTTCCAACCCAGAGGAAGAGCACATTATCAATGAATTAAAGCCGCACTATGTAACTTTCCTGTTCTACCTCAGATTTGAACAGGGATCTACAAGCTCACAACACGCTGCATCGCCCCTAGATAGATACATAGACCTTTTATTGGTCCCTCTGGGGACATTCCGTCGCCAGTGTTGTGAGCTTGTAGATCTGCTGTTTTTGCTATAGAAGTATATATAGGGCTTAAGTGGATCAAGTTCAACTTCAATGTCAGATCACAGGTTTACAGGTGGAGCAAAGGTGAAAGCAAATGGGTGGTTGGGTCTATCATTAGCTAGTTTTCAGGAAGGGGGAAAGGAATAGAGATTGATACTTCTGCCTTCTTTTCCTTGTTTCCGTTCTTATATATAATATATACATGCATCGTTAAAAGAAAATGACAATGGAATGAGGCGGTTAGAATAGCAGCAGATATTGTAACGGATACACTGTATACGGTATATAAGGTGCACAGTTTACAGAACTAGTCTGTTAATAAATGTCTAAATTCTTTCTCTCGCTGCCATCCTTATTTTTCTGTTTTTGCTTCTTTATTGATGTCTCTCTATGTTCCCTACCCCTCTCTCTCTCTCTCTCTCTCCGTCTGTGCAGAGTGCGCGGAGGTGTCAGCTGAAGACCGAATCTCCACCTGTGTCCTCCAGAGAGCGACAGACGGAGGAGAGACAGATGGAGGGGGGAGAGGAGACCAGCGGAGAGGAGAGAGAGCCTCCTCCCATCAGGAGGCGCAGCAACAGACGCATGGAGGAGTCGGAGTCCGAAGAGGACGACGACGAACAGGAGGATGACGATGCAGAGAGGAGGCGAGGAGGAGAGAGGTGAGGAGAAGATGAAATGGATGCGTACTCTTTCCTCAGTGTTTGATCTAGGCCATTGATTCTCAACTTTATTTCATTTCAAGGGCCCCAGGTTTGGGATGCATTAGGCCAGGGACTCCCGTTTGAGATGAGTTTTTTATCTCAGGTAACTCAATCTTCACTGTAAAAACCTCACACTGAGCACGATGGCTATAAGGATTATACGAGCGTCAGTGCCATTTGCCAGGCCCTTATACGAGACGTTCTGTAAACGGTGGGACAAGCGCGCTGCGCAGCCCCGCTGTGTCAGGGCCCGCATGGAAGGAGGTAGGGGGAGAGAGATCTCCATCTTCAGTGGTACACTGGTGCTGAAGACTTATGCATAGAATAGGATATATGGAAAATCTGGCTGATGTATTAATTATGAGGAGGCGAGATAGTTGTACCTGAGCCCTGAGGTAATGGCAGCTAGCCTGCAGCTAATCCTCATCTCCGTTAATAGCAAAACCTTCCGAGCTTGGTGAGTGAGACCGAGTGCGTCCCAGTTGCCCTATGAATTTTGAATGGCTGTCAATGTAATTATCGTTCAGAAATCGCTCGGGAGTGATCCAAACGATATCATCCAAGACCATTAGTTGTCGTTATAGTTGTGGTGTGGACGCTGCCATCCATGTGAATTCTTTTTTTTTTTTAAAAGACAACATAGTTATCGTTTATCGTTCTTGGTGTGTATGGCACTTTAGTGTTCCTCAGGGTCCATTTGGTTCCATTTATAATGACATGCCCAGAATCGGGACACCATACCAGGGTTAAAGTTGTCAAAAGGTTGTGTATTATAAATGTATACTGGACATTTTCCCCTCCACATTCTGTCAAATCCAGCACATTCACCAACAGAATAGTGTTATAGTGTGTGGTGTTGGTTTTATATAGTACCATGTGTAAGCTATTATGGATATATGATGCTAAAATAACCACCAACCATATTTCTACTGTACATTTTTATGTAAGACCCCCACGGGTTGTAAACCCATTTGTAGATTGGCTATTTCGGGCATAGGAGGGGCCTTGGTGTCGAACCCTCGGGAATCCATGCAACAGATTTAGTGGTAAAGTCCAATTCCCTTGGTCCAATTGGGTTAGGGTTAGGGGTTAGGGTTACAAATATATTTTACTAATGTAAGCAGCTCCTTTGAAAACAAACAAAAAGAAAAAGGTATTTTGATGATAAATTGAACGCGTCATCAAATAATACAGGCTAATAAGTGTCAATTTGGGGGTCCTTGACATGAAAAAGTTTTAGAGCCACTGCTTTAGAAATGACATCCAAGTTTGTTGAATTCTTTGTTAATGTGTGTGTTTCTCTGAGGGGGGGGTTAAAGTGTAAGTCACCTTTGTTATATAGATGGCTGTTATTTTCCATTAGTTCTTTATTATGATCTGACACCTCTGACGTTCTAAATAACTTAACTCCACTTCATAGAGGAGAGTCCCTAAACTAAGCTCAGCCTGCCACCTGCTGGAAGAACAAGGAGGTTCTTCCAGTAGGTGCTCCCTGTATCACTTGAAGTTGTGAAGATAATCTTAACCTCTTGAGCCCTAGCATCCCTATTTTGGGCCTAATATTTGCCAAAAATAGCCAATCTACAAACTCACAACTTCTCGCGACTTGTAGATTTTAATATTCGCCGAAAAGATTTGGTGTAGTGGGGGGAAAATGAGCCAACAACATACAGACCGACCGCAATCAAGAATTTGTTCTCTAAGTATGGAGGGTTTATTATCAGCACCATGACATGGGGAAATCAGTGTGACTCTTGGTGAAAGAGGTGAGATGATCTGTAATTGACCCACAAATGCACATTTGAAACTACTGATGTTCCTAGAAACTGAAAGGTTGCAGAGATCATCCTGAAAGGTTGCAGAGATCATCCCTATTTTCAATTGCTCCTTTACAAACCACCGTCCTATTTCAATGCTGACATGTTTTTCAAAGATTCCCCAAAAGCTGGTACATAAGAGAATCCTCCAATATCTAAATGTGTGTGTGTGTGTGTGTGTGTGTGTGTGTGTGTGTTGTATGTGTAGTGATGGTGAGGATGATGATTCCATAACAGGGACGAAGGTGAGAGTGAAGTATGGTCGGGGTAAGACCCAGAAGATCTATGAAGCCAACATCAAGAAAACCCAGACGGACGATGGGGAAATACTCTACCTGGTTCATTACTATGGATGGAACGTTAGGTAACTGCTTGTCTGTCTGTCTGTCTGTCTGTCTGTCTGGATAGATAACATTTTAACTGTCTGCTTAACCCATTCAAACTGTCTGCTTAACCCATTCAAACTGAGAAAGCATCTGTGTAACCCCTTTATCCAAAATTTAAACTTTGGCTATTCAAAAATAGCAGATCTACGAGCTGCTATTTGCCTCTGGGGGTCCCTGGAACAAAATATTTTCCAAATGTTCGCTTTAAAAACATATCTATTCAAAGATGTGCACACATTTTCACGATTTTTCAAAAATAGCCAAAGAAATCTAAAGATTACACGGATGTGTTCCCGGTCTTAATCGGTTAATAACCAGCCAAATGCTATAATAACACTGTTTAGTCTTATTTAGTTTAAATCGCGTTTGAAAACTCACTTTATGCTCTGTGTGGAGTTTGCATGTTCTCCCCGTGTCTCCCAGGGTAGTTAATACCCTCACAAAAACATGTAGTAATCCTGGTCACTATACCGCCTCCCCCATGACAGCCGGGGCGCCTGATGGAGGGGAAAGGAACTGGTTGGAATAACGTGTTCCTTCCACACGCTACGTCCAACCAGGGAAACTCCCCCCTGTCAGGTGACAAGAAGGTCAGTTGGCTCTCATGCATTGAAGGAAGCATGAGCTTGGCCCTGGCCTCCCCAGGCTGTGGGGGACTGGTCTAACGCTGGTGTAGTGCCCAGGATCACTTAGGAAATTGGCACCGGGTGAAAAAAATGGGTTACAAAAATCGCGGGATAAAGATTATAAAAAAAAAGAAAACTCACTTTATTTATTTTTTATTGTGTATTTTTTTGCTCTTAGTATTTCAGTATATTTTTTGTTACTGATTGTACAGCAGTTGTTTTAAATACTTTATAAATAAAGTGGATTGGATTAGTGGAACCCTGTATTAATATATACATATCATTTGTAACAACAGTTAACAAATGGCACTTTAACCCATTAAAACCGGGAAAGTGTCTGTAATTACAAACTTAAACCATATTTTATTCTTTAGCTATACAAAAAAATTTAAAATGTGTGCAAATCTTTGGATACATATATATATTTTTTTGCTTCTGGGGTTCCCTGGAACAAAAAAATTTAGATGGGGTCTGCGACCAAATATGTATAATTGTGGGGGTCTTTGACATGAAAAAGTTTGAGCACCACTGATCAGAAAACTGTTTAATGTTTAGAAGACATTTGTAGAATCTGCCTCAGGTCTTAATGGGTTAACAGTTTAATGAAAGGAGATAAATGAAATCATGGTTTCACAAAATAACTGTGTGTGTGTGTGTGTGTGTGTGTGTGTGTGTGTGTGTGTAGGTATGATGAGTGGGTGAAGGCTGATAGGATCATCTGGCCAGTGGAAAAGGGAACAACAAAAAAGAGGAGCAGAAAGAAAGTCAAGGTGAGAAAATGGAAGCTAAAACGGAGGACACCACTGCAGGGTGGTGAAACTGCTTTTATAGGCTGCTTGGGCATGGAGAGATTTACTAGCCTGGCATGGCCAGACTAATCACTGCGTAGATATCTGCCGAGGACAATTTTCTTTTTTCAATGGCAGATTTGTCTGGAACCAGGCTAGAGATCTACTGCTGTATAGGAGAGATCGCTTAGCATTTAATGCCTTATAGGAGAGATCTATCATCTACTGCTTTATAGGCTGCTAGGGCATGGAGAGATCTACTGCTTTTATAGGAGTGATCTACCATTTACCGCTATACGCTCATGTTGCTAACCCACCCGCTCCGTCGCACACCTTGATTTGCGCACCTCTCGCTCCATGCTCCGCTCACACCCGTCTGCTCAGCAGCAAAAAATAAATAAACACTTTCCCTTTTGCCACAAATGCGTCCCCGTCAGTGTAAAGAGCCTCGATGGACAGCTAGACCTACTACTATGTTGCAAACGACGCCATCTAAGTTTCCTTTTTATGTAGGCATTGTCTTTTTTCCCTCACTTTTCACACGTTTCAAATCGTATCCTTTGACTGGCTGGTGATATAACTTAACTGACACACGTTATTTATAAACATGCTGGATTACGGTAGCCTGGTTCCAGACAAATCTGCCATTGCGAAAAAAAAATTGCCCTTGGCAGATTAGGTCTGGCCCCTCTCAATAGGACTGTATTTCTCTCCCTCCAAACTTGTGAGGGACCAATCAGGGCCCAGTATGCAAATATAGGGCGGGTTTATCACCAGAGGCATTTTTTTTATTTGCCCCTCGGAAATGCAGGTTCCACACAGAGATTCCAGACTAATATCCACGCAGTGATATTAGTCTGGCCATGCCAGGATAGGATTACGGAGATATTTGAATGGAAATCTTGATCAGGGACGTGCGCTGTGCATTTCTGGAGGATGTCTTTGTGTCTTTTGTTTTTACATACAGGTATATACATATACTAGATATTTCTATGAATATTTCTTTTACATTTTTGTGTTTGCTAATTATTTGGGGGCCCACGTGCAATACCTCGCGGCCCACCAGGCCACAGGTTGAGAACCAGCGACTCGTGTTATGCTACCCTTTTGAATTAGAAAGACTTCCGTGCTACGCAGAAGTCTTGCAACCTCTGTTGACGCCGGCATCTGTCCCGTGTAGAATAAAGAGGAAGGCGGAGACAAGGAGGAGGAGCCCCTAGCCTCCAAGGCGGGATCTGTGAAGAGGGGCCGTCCCCAGGTCAGGACCACGCCCACCACGGCGGCCAATCGTAGCGTTTCCAAGACGCCCAGCAGCGAGGGCCACAGCAGCAGCAGCCGGCCTCACTCCTCCCACATGGCCAACGGCGACAGTAAGACATGATGTCACACACACTCGTCACTGTTTGTTGGAAAACCTTGTATCTCCATGTTTTAAACTTTGTATGGTTTTTATTTTTCATAAATTAAATCCTCTACTTTGTTGTAGAAGTGTCACACAAAAGTAGTAGAAATTAGCCGAACCATAAATAGACGTGTTGTTGTGAGTTTGTAGATCTTCTTTTTTTTTTCTTTGCCACAAAACATTTTAAAAGGAAAGTGTCAGTCTGTAGGTTTTTATGAATATTTAACCAATGAAAAGTATTAAACAAGCGCTTGTGACTAAATAACTACATTGGATCCATTGGAACACAGGTTCTTTTCTGAAAAATAACTGTTTGGACATACAAGGTTTCTGCCCGACAGAGGTGATATGATATATGTCACAACATATATCATTCTTAACTCAAATCTTTGCTTCTGGGGGGTCCCTGGAACAAAATATTTTGAGATGGGGGTCGGCGGCCAAATACATATAATGTTGGGGGTCCTTGACATGAAAAAGTTTGAGCACCGCTCATATAGCAACGTTTTAGCAAAGTTTTTCATAAAACTGTTAGGATTTAGAAGACATTTGTAAGAATTGGCCATGGGTTGAAATTTGACTAATGTGTGTCGGTGGGCAGGCGGGCCCTTGGGGGCCCATGTTGACACGACACTTGCGAGGTGTTGCATGTGAGCTTGTATATCGGCAATTTTTGCTATTTTGGAAATGACTGATATGGACAGTTTTGACCATAGTACCTTATTAACTTTGATTATTGCTTCCGGGTACTGTCCGTAATTTCTTTGTATATTTAAGACATTTGTCATATCTGCCTTGTACAATGTTTGTTTTGCCACTCTTAAAAGGCAAACAGAAATTTATGTTCCAATATTAAATGCCAAAAACACAATTAAATCGTAATTACTGGTATGACAATCGTCAACTAAAACAAAATTGATGAGCCCTACAGGCTGGGATGGATGGCTGATATTCAAACTGTTTTCTCTCAGGCACTCCAAGAAGACGAACACGAAGGACATCTGGGATGTACGACTCAGACAGAGCCTCAAACGGTAATTAATTAATTCTGGCTCCCAACGATTATGAAAACAAGTTTGCTATTGTACAACGATTATTGTGCCGCAGCTGTATTCAGTTTTGCAATGACGCTCCGGTTTGGTCTTGTTTATACTGTAAATCCAGCTCACCTCTTTCCTTTATAGCGGTGCGCTTTCTCTCCTCCCTAAAGCCCAAACTCATTCACTCTGTTCCTGACACGCAAGCAAGAAAGTGATTAAAATGCCTTCATTTCAATCGTGCTATCCTGACCTGACCATGCCGTTCACCCTTCAAATATTTGTTCGCTGTTTTCGCTGCCGTGTTTCATCCCCTATTGGCACACTTGGAATATAGCGATTATGATTACTGTAAAAATAAAGTTGAGTTGGTGAAGTTGTCAGAAGAACCAGAATGCAACTTGCTTGACAAATCAGAATAGCCTGGGTTCAATTTCTCCCATCTCTGGGCCTGTATTGCATGGAATCTGTCTTGTCGTGTGCATATGAACTCACCTTGAAATATGTCTGTAATGTCTCTCACCTGTCACTGTATATAGTCCGTTAACTAGAGGTGCAACAGTTAATTGAAGATTTTTTTTTTTATATATAAAACGCACTTCTTGATGATTCAATGAATCAAAAAAGTATCCGATAGAATAAATGCTAAGAAGATCAAGTGTTGCGGCCCCATAATGAACCTTTCTGTCCGTGTGTGTGTGTGTGTGTGTGTGTGTGTAGAGTCTAACTCGTCAGACAGTGACCCAGAGGACTCCAGTGAGGACAGAACGTCCACATGTCTTCAGCAGGAGGACGAGGAGGACGAGGAGGAGGACAGGAGCAGGAAGACGAGTGATGCTGCGCGCACTCCTCCTAACAGCGGAACCATGGAAACCACATGTCAGCCCACCGCCAGCCCACCCTGTGCCGGTGTGCCCCGGGAGCGGCCCGACAAACCCCTCGCCCAACCCGAGAGGAGGGAGCCTGTCAAAGGGGAGGAGCCGGGGGCGTGTCCGTCGACGCCGGACAGGGGCATCGGCGAAGTTTCGCCGATCGGAGACGAGCGAAACAAAGCGTCCCCCGAGCAGACGACCCCGGCTCGGCCGGACGCCTCTCCTGCTGCTCGGCGCGACGCCCCCGACAGACCCCAGAACAGCTCCTCCTCTCCGCTGTCACACGACGGCAAACCCGCCCCGCCCCTCCCCTCGCCCAGGGTCAAGGGGCGTAGGTCAAACGTGAGAGAGGCGGGCTGTGAAACGCCACCGAGAAACGCCACCTGCGTCTCCGCCTCTATTGCCGTCACACCCGCCGCTCCGCCCAGCCCCTCCCCCACCCCCACCGCTAGCCCCGCCCCCGTCGCCGCCACTAACCCCGCCACCGTCGCGACCACTAGCCCCTCCTCCAACGTCGCCACCACCACGTGCTCCGCCTCCGTCGCCATCGCTAGCCCCTCCCCCGCCGCCACTATTCCCACCTCCGTCGCTGTCGCTAGCCCCTCCTCCACAGCCACTAGCCCCGTCTCCGTCGCCCCCGCCACTACGGCCAACCACACAGGCTCGCTGCTCTGCAGTCCTCCTTCAGGAGGAGCTGCGAAGCGGCAGGAGGAGCCCATGGTGGTTCTGCACTGCCTCCCGCCTCAGCACCGCTTCCCTCCAGAGGCCCCGCCCACCACGCACGACTCTGACACGGACTCCGCACCGGAGGAGGACGAGAGGAGCGCCGGAGGAGGAGCCACAGGTAGGCCTGTCGAAATTATTACATAACTGCCCGATCACAGCTTATTATTTTTGCATATAATTGCGTCTTTGCATAATCATCAATAGGCTCTATCCAAGATCAAACACTAGAAAAAAGACATAACCTCTCTGGTTTACTTCCTACTACCAATGAGAGAGTGAATGTGAAAACAGCATCTGAACCAACTCCATGGTCACTGAACTACATTTTGGACCCGATCGTCACAAGACACACAATATCCCCAAGATTTTCATTCTAAAATGTTTTTTTCAGAGTGACAAATCAGGAGAAAACCTTTTTCTGTCTGGGATTTAGCACCAGCAAACGTATGACGTTGGTGGGATTTGCCGCCAGACGCCGGCACCCACTTAAGCTAATTTTCAGTCATTTCTTTGAATATTTAAGTTATTTGTCAGATCTGCCCTGTGCAGTTTTTGTTTAAAAGTGCTGAATGCTATTTTATATTAAAATGTTCAATGCCGAAAACACAATTATTTCTTCGACAATTAACCGCCAACCCACATGTCATGATATAGGAGGACTAGGAGGAGAGACGGGAGGAGTCATGGGGGGAGCAGTAGTGAAGCGCAAAGCCACGGAGCAGAGAACTCCTGACAAGAAAGTACGCCTGGAGTCCAGGACCACTTCCGTGGGACCGCCAACCCCCAAGATGGCCGCCGTCTCGCCTAAAACATCCGTCTCCTCGCCTAAAACGCTTCCGTCGCCCGCCAGGAGGTCCGACTCGGAGAGGAGGAGCGAGGGGTCGAGGAGAGGGAAGGAGCACACGTCCCCAGCTGCTGCTGCTGCTGCTCCTTCAGAGGAGGAGGAGGTGAAAATGGAGATGCCCTGCCTCTCTCCGGAGATCTCCTCCTCCCAGCAGCGCCTCCCGGTCCCCGCCACGCAGCCGCACCACCAGGCCCAGCAGGTACGCCTGTCGCAATTATCAATTATCATACAAACTGATCAGAAATAGTGGAATTAGCACATCTACAAGCAGATACTAGGCTATTTACACTAGTTTTGAAAAAGGTATTGAAAAAACTTTACGTGACCTATTCTGGCCATGGCACACTGGGCCATATTTTCGCCGGTGCCTTACCCATTATCCATAAACTTCTTTGCCATTTTTTACTATATATATATTTTTTTTCAAATAGTTCAACTCTACATCAACACGGCTATTTGAACTAATTGAAAATGTTTTCAAAAATAGTAAAAAATGGCAAAGACGTTTAGGGATAATGGGTAAGGCACCGGCGAAAATAGGGCCCACTATGTATTTTCCTTATTGGTACTGGTCATTTCTTGGTATCTTTAAGTGCAATGTTTTTCTTTAACCCATTAAGACCTGGAACGCATCTGTGTCACTTTAGATTTCTTTGGCTATTTTAGAAAAATCAAAATATTTTCCAGATTTTTTTCAAAAAACTGTTAGAATTTAGAAAAAAAAATTAAGAATCGCCTCAGGTCTCAATGGGTTAAAAAGCTTAAAAGGCAAGCAAATGTTTTATTTATATGTTCCGATGTTCAATGCAAAAAACAGAATATAATCGTTAATCTCAGTTACTTGTACAACAGTTCATCGTAAAAAGTAAAAAGTTCATGACGGTTACAACCCTCCAGCAGGGCCCCACGCCGGAGGAGCTGATGCCCCAGATAGGCCCCGAGGCGCTGGTCTGCCACGAAGTGGACCTGGACGACCTGGACGACAAGGAGAAACCCAACCTCCTCCTGATGATGAGGGAGACGCTGCCGCACCACCTCCACGTGCAGGCCTCCTCCACACAGCCGCAGAGCAGAGCCTTCCCCCAGGCCATGCCTCCCGGCTCCACCCACAGCCAGGAGGAGGACGAGGATGACGAGGACGAGGAGGAGGAGGGAGGAGCCAGCGGCAGGGAGGCCCAGGAGGGCCTGGTCGACCATGAGCCGGGTCACGTGTCCTCGTCCAACTCCTCCCTGTCGTTACAGGACACAAAGGACCGAGGTGAGAGAACAGCACGGACACTACTTCAAAGCAGTGTTGATTTTGTTGACTAAAACTATGATGGTTACTACCTTTTTTCACTGACGAAAACTAAATAAAAACTAAGCTATGATGACTAAGACTAAATATATTGACAATTTTGTCAACAAATAAAAACTAGAGAGGAGATCCAGTAGAACTAAAAGACAAGTAATCATGGGTGGGCGCAGGTGTCACGGACCGAAAATACAGAAACGAGCTTGTAGATCAACTATTTTCGGCATGCAGCTAAGTGAAAATCATTTCGATGCCATCACGGCTCACCAGAAATATTTTAGTCGACTAAATCAACTGTAGATTTAGTCGACTAAAACCAGACAAAACGTTTTCAGATGACTAAAATATGACTAAAACAAAACAGTATTCTATTCAAAAGACTATGACTAAAACTAAATCAAAATTTTCTGTCAAAATCAACACCGTTTCAAAGGAGTACTTATCTCAACCGTGGGGATGGGTATCGGTGGGGTTTCATGATTCCCATTCTGCTTATCAATTTCCGGTTCTTATCGATTCCCCATTTAGGTTCCATAACGGTTAAAGATAAGAGGTCAACTGTTTAGATGACAAACATGTTTTCATTCTTGTAAGCGTTAAGTGTTTTCAAATATTCACTTCTGGGGGTCCCTGGCACAAAAAAAATCCGATGGAGGTCCGCGGCCAAATTTATATACATTTAGTAGGCATGAAATGTTTGAGAACCACTGGTCTAGGTCTCCAGGACCACTACAGTATGTGGTCTAATGTGACTGGTTGAACTCTGCAGGTCAGAAGAGGTTGATGGATGGGAATACAAGCCCCTCCGCCAAAAAACACAAACGCAACCAAAAACGAGCGAGCACAGCCAACAAGACGGACAAGAATGGAGCAGGTAAGAGTGTGTGTTTGTGTGTGTGTGTGTGTGCGCATGTGTGATTGCATGGATTTTGGGGGAGACTGAGACCTTCTTGACCAGCAGTGATGTTTCTGTTTTTATGCAATTGCCTTCTGTAAGCACTTTGAGATTTCTTGTAAATGTAAAGTGTGTTATAAATAAAATCCATTATTATTATTATTATTATTATTCTTTCTCTCAGCTGGTGCACGATCACATAGCTTCACTATCAGTTGCGTTCCAGCGTTAAGTCCCAACCAGCAAAGACCAACGAAGTGCAGGAACAAGGAACAACTATTTGCTGTTACAAACACAATTCTCAAATGTCTTAATTGAAAAATAAAATAAGAAACTAATTCAGATAACAAGGCAACACTATCACATGTACCCATTATTTAAGTACAATGATGTATATATTGTGGCTTACTAATTAATAGTCCTACATACAGTATGTGATTGGTTATTTCAATCAAGCAGCAAGCTCCCACCTGCGTATTGACTAGATGAAAGGTGCAAAAAGGGTTGGGGACCCACTAGAGTTTAGAACCAGCTAATGAACTGGTAGAATATAAAACCAACAGTAAACCAGAGTTTAGGCAAAGGATAATCAATGTTGAGCAGGTAATCGTTGTGAAATAAACCCAGGGGTAATACATTTCATTGCTTATGTTAATGAAATTAGTCCCATTAATTTATGTCAGGTGTATGTCCAGTGCAACTCGGTCGCCTTGGAAAACAATGGAAAGTGTTGATAAAATAGAATCAATATTTAGCAATGTTTAGCTGTAAATGACATTTTGTGTTTGTTTACATAGCATGTTTGATGACTTTCATCCTCAATACATAGTAACTTGATATGAGTTGGCTCTGTACTTTGTCGACTCTTTTTTTCCCCTCTGCATCAAATCTCTCTAATGTTGCCCTCAGAATAGGGATGCTAGGGGTTCAAGTGGTTAACCAACTAGTGGAATAGAAACCAGAAGTAGTGTGCACTAATGCGCTGGTTGCTTATCTTCCATAAATTGTGTGCAGGTCACAGTAGCGACAGTGAAGACCAGGCGTCCAAACTGAGCCCAGTCAAGCACAGCCTTCCTAAAGGTCCCAGGCTGACCCCGGGTCTGGAGTCCTACAGAGACAAAACTGGATTCTCCTCTTCACAGCGCACGTATAAATGGACCTTCCAACTCAGTGAGAAAATGCACTTACACACACACACACACGCACACACAGACACGGACACGTACAACGCACTGTTATCAGTCTGGACGAAGCCATTAACTAGAGTGATGGGAATAATGACAACTGTGTATAGAGTTTGTTTTTTGGCCGATCCAGATGATGTATCGGCCAATATTTGACTCGTTTGATTTTTGGCAATTATGTAGCCGATGTGTCCAGATTTTGTACTATTGTCAGCCTGGCGTCCCTTAATTTGGGCATGTTAATGTAGCTCTCCATTTAATGTGTGAGGCCAAACGGGTTTGGCCACCGACACTGTGCTTTTCTCCATCCCGGCCGGCAGCTGTAGGTTACTGGCTTGGTTGAGTGTGAGTAGGACCTCCCCGCTCGGTGATGTCACGTCGGGAATGTACACAGGGGCCGCCCCTCCAGTGTTCGTTTAACTCGGAGAGTGTACAAATGCATGGAACCAAATGAACCCTTAAGGGGAGTTACAAAAACACCCAAAGCGGCTATTATAAGAGCCACCCGCTCATTCCTACTGTTCATTCCTGCTATTTAACTATCATTTATGAGCAGCAAAATCCGTTCCTGCGTGCCTCTACAAGGGCTTGTGCGTAGTCTTTCCTGCTGGATCTTGGTCGGTTTGAGCTGGATGAATTAATGAGGCGATTGGCCGCCATCGACGTCTTCTTCACGGCGGTCGCGACGCAAGCCTTTTTTTGTTTGTTGCAGTTGCCAATGCGTCACCGCACCGCCATCTCCCTGTGACCCAACTTGGTGTCGCCGCATATAGTTTGAGAATCGGCTTCGGACCCAAAAATCTGGCATCTAGTTTATTAGCGCTAAGAAATGTAACATTCCGGTGACTTTTTACAGTAGAAAATAATATGGCATAAAACCTATATTGGTCAAAGTGCAATTGTAGTTTTGCTTTTTACTGGGCATCTGCAATAAACTCGTATTTGAGTATTGTATTCCTTAAAAGCGTTTATACTTGTATTCAGCCACTAACATGGAATTTGCCTTGCTATCTTTACTGGTTTGTGTTTCCAAAATATCCCAGAATATATTTGGGGTCCTAGGATGTCCCAGACACCAGTACATTCCTTGTTGTATTAAACACGTCATAATAGGTGAACATGAGACAAAAATATAAGCTCTACAAGCCTACAACATTGGGAGCTTGTAGATTGGCTATTTTCTGCAAAAAGTTTTGGTGTGGATGGGGTGGGGAGACCAAGTATAGATCCCTGGTGGTCTCTGGTCAATGAATTGCATAGGGTGAAGTGGTTATAATGTTCTGCCATGTATTGGCAATGGAGCACGGTGCCCCCTTGTGGTTGAACATGGCAAATGCTGACAGGCCTTTTATTTCCCCCAAAGCTGAACAAGCTCATTGCTCCACCTAGTCAGATATTTGTATTATTGTAAAACAGAGTTTTCAAACTACCAGAGAGCTCTTTGCATCTTTTTCACTCACTCTTTCATACATGCCCATCTTACAAACTGATTCATTTCAAACAAACGTCACATTTAAACAACTTGTTTAATGATTTCAACAGGTTATTGCTTTTAATGATACGCGTTTGTTGAATGAATGTTGGTACCTGCCATATTCTTATACTCCACCCCCAACCTCGACATCATCATCATCCTTTTCCTCCCCGCCACCCGTGTTTTCCAGCTCGATAGACCCGTTTGGTTTATTGAAGACATTGCCTTCAACAAAGCTGAGTGGCATGAGCTGGGTTATTTTATCAGATCAACCAGTTTCACTGAAGTGGTGGGCAGTAAACGAGGTACAGGCTTGCGTTAATTAGACCACCTCCAGCGTAACTCTCGCCTTGGAGATTCACGTCCAGGTGTTTATATTGGATGTGATTTCTTGTTGCCCAGTTGAATTCTTAGGTGGTAATTTCACTGGACAAAAACCTGCATGCATGCTTTTTTTAACTGACATCGTGTCTGTAACTACACTGACTGCATTGGGAAGTGATGTGAACTCACAATGCCAGGCTGCTGACCAGCGCTGAGCAAATCAGTGTGACAGGCCCGCAATTCATGACTCGTATCCACTAAACATTTAGTACGGGCAGAACCGGTTTAACCGGTAAGTCGATTAACCGCGAACATGCCTATTTATTCATTTAGTCACAAACTCTTAATTTATGAGTTTGAGTATGCCGCTTTGAATTCCAGAACAACCAGAGAGCCCCTGGGGTGTGCCCAAGTGCTCTCGGAACGTACGTCTATCCAAATCGCGCCCTAGAATAGGTACACTAGGGTTCAAGTGGTTAACGGCAGACTGCTCATTCCGTTTGAAGTCGTGCACCGTCTCCGTTATTGTAAGAATGTGTCTCACTTGTTTGACCCGTGGTGTCACACATCTCTGTCACACATCTTCTGGTTGTGACTCCACAGTGTCTTGAGTTGTGGACAAAGGTTTTCTGTGCACACTCCTCTTTTATTGTGGGTTTTTTCATTCTGGGTTTCAGGGAGCCTTTTTGGAGAGGGACCAGGTGAGTTAACCCGAAAAAAACACAAACCACTAGAGGGCAGGCACCGAAACCAACACGGATAATACAACATCAACAACAAAACAAACAAAAAACGTTCTGGTCACATGATTTCTGTAGGGGTTGATGGAGGCAGTGGATTGGCTGGTGCCAGGACTACACACACACACACACACACACACACACACACACACACACACACACACACACACACACACACACACACACACACACACACACACACACACACCACTACATGAACAAAATACACATCTACAGCACATAACAACACACACATTTAGAACAGATATAAACAACACACAAACATGCAATACAGGCACTTAAATCATACATACAATACACACCCGTACACTGCATAATCAACATACAGTACACACATAATGTGCGCTGTTTACAAACCTACAAAACACACACACACACACACACACACACACACACACACACACACACACACACACACACACACACACACACACACACACACACACACACACACACACACACACACACGTACGCATACAATACACACACCTACTGTTCTTAGATCAGTTGTGATAAACTGTAATAAAAAAATGATATTCTTTCATTTGTCCTAATTCCTTATTATTCTCCTTCTGTCTGTCTGTCTGTCCAGGTGAATTGGACGGTCTGTCCAGTTCGGAGCGCATCGCCTATCTGCAGGACAAGCTTCAGGACATCAGGAGATACTACATGTCTCTGAAGTCTGAGGTGGCGTCCATCGACCGCCGACGCAAGAGAATGAAGAAGAAGGACAGAGAAGGTAAACCAGCAGAACCAGTGTAGCTTTGGGATTTGAAATCGGGCATAGCAGTGGCGGCCATTTTGTGGTGCCACAGATATAAAACCCATTCATTTTCCTCCCCCGTAGAGATTTCAGAAAGTATTTATATACATTATTTTAAGCCTGGACCCAAGGCATCCAGGCTCCTGGTGAATCATTTCTATTTAATTATATGATATACTATATTTAATAAATACCCTTTTTTAGTCGTTTTCAAAAAAGAATTGACACAAAATCAAAATGATCACGATTCACCAGTAGCCATAGCCTGGATAATTAATGGCTTTTCTATCTGTGGCACCACAACATGGTCGCCACTGCTATGCGTAATAGAGCTCAATAGTTGAGTAGAGTCTCTCCGTAAGTAAAAAAAGATCCCGCTCATATTTAGGGCCCGATTATAAGAATAATTTCGAGAAGAAAGTAGTCCTCACAACTGCCTGCACAAACAAGGACGTTGATCTGCAAATGCATGGAAGTTACCGAATGTTAAGTGTTATCTGCCTTGTTTGAAAAGGATAAGTAGGGGCGCCGAGAGCCGAGTGGTTAAGGGCGTGTAACACATGGGCTCTGATGAGTTAAGGGCGTGTAACACATGGGCTGTGATGAGTTAACCCATTAAGACCTGGAACGCATCTGTGTCACTTTAGATTTCTTTGGCTATTCAAAAATAGCAGATATACAAGCTCATAGTGCTATGAGCTTGTAGATATGCTCATTTTGTGAGTCCCGGGTTCGATTACGGAGCCCGACGGCAGCCCTTTGCTGCATGTCACTTCCCGATTCTCTCGATGTAAAGCAGTGCTCATCTTACCTTGCCATAGGAAAAACTATATGGTAAAGGGTATATGGCAAAGACTACACTCCCAAACTTAAATTTAATTCCTGTATCTGTGTCACGTGTGTTTGGGAGACTAGGGGTGCGTTCGGAAACCCTCTGAGACTGTGCAGCACTCTCCGAGCGCATTTCCGAACCCACAGGACCCACTTAGGAGACCATTTGTGTACCATTTATCGTGCTATTGTCGAGGTGTGGGAGTGGCCATCTTGCTAAATTAAGGATATTTGGTAATACATCCATGGAACGTTGTGGTGAGAATATTGTAAAGAAGTCGTGGGAAAGTGATACCTACACATGTGGTCTGGGTGTGTTTTTATGAAGTTTTACAACAGGACTCGGCCAGTCAGAATGAAGGACTGGAACTATCAGTTTTAGAAAAAATATACATAATGTAGAAGCACTTGAGTGGCGCAGTGGTAAAGTGCCTGCCCACCACCGCAAAGGCTGGGTGTTTGAACATAGATATAGAAACCTAGATACCTCATTGGCTGCTGCAGTTCATTGGAGCGACCTGTATCGCGGCCGCCATATTAGAGGGGGCACGCTTCCTGACTACTGGCCAATCACAGCGTGTCTTTTCCGGGACTTGTCAGAATCCAGTTGTATAAAACTAACCCTGATATGTTTTTATACAACTGGTTTCTGACAAGTCTCGGAAAAGACGCACTGTGATTGGCTAGTAGTCAGGAAGCGTGCCCCCTCTAATATGGCGGCCGCGATACAGGCGCCCCAGAGTCGGAGGAGGCGTCTACCTTTATTATGTCTATGGGTTTGAATCCACCGCGGAGCTTCCGACTTTGTCAAGCGTCTGAATTGTGTGGGCGAGGAGAAGGGTGATAATTGTCGCTGCACGTACCCCTTCCGGGCTAGGGGCGGCACCTGTCAGCAGGGACAAGGACCAAGGGTCCTTGAGGGGGTTCCAGGGGGTCCCCAGCAAAATGTGTGAATATAGAATCACAATAGTTTTAACCTTATTGTACTTTGGCTATTCAGAAATAGCAGATATACAAGTTCATAGCACTGCACCGAGTGCCACGATATGAACTTGTAGATCGGCTATTTTTGGAAAAGTGAAGATTCGTGCAAATCTTTGAATATATTTCTTTTAAAGCAAACATTTTAACACAAATCTTTGCTTCTTTGGAGTCACAACATATTTTCAGATGGGGGTTCGCGGCCAAATATATATCAGTTTGGGGGTCCCTGGCATGAAAAAGTTTGAGAAGCACTGCTCTACGTCCTCCCAGTGAGGGCTCCTCACTGGCAGGCGAGTCGGTAGGATACAACAGCCGTGACAAGTTTGTGTGTGGGGAGGAAATTTGGGGGGAAATTAAAACATACTTGTGTTTGTGTGTGTGCGCTAACGGTTCTTTTTTTCCCTCGTCTCTTCATATGTCCATAGTTTCCATCACGCCGGCCTCTACGTCTTCAGGTTCTTCAGACATGTGTTTGAGTCCGTCCGGCTCGTCTCCGTCTCAGAACACTGTGGCGTTGGAGTGTAGGTGATGACACGCCCACGTCGCCAGACTCCTCCCACATCTCTCGACATGCCCCGCCCACTCTCCCCCCAGACAGACTCCGTGAATGTAAACGACGTAAACTGCCATTTACTCCTGAGGCACTTTAAAAGCCTGATTCATGCGTAGTTGTGTGCGTGTGTCGCGCACCGGAAATAGCAGATCTACAAAGTCGCGATGAGCCACACTGCCGACGCGTTGAGTGTGTTGCGTGAGTTTATGGATCTGATATTTTTGGTGCGCGGCAACCGCACGCAACTAAGCATGAATCAAGCCTAACTTCTTTACCTTTTACCCTATACTGACCCTTCTATGATATCAATAGGAATTATACTAATCTGTAAATCAATATGAAAGTGTGAGCTGGCCAACGGGGGGGTGGGGTGGGCGGGTGTAAGAAAAGGTCAAAAGGTTAATGTGGTCTCCTATAATTTCCCCCCTTATGTCACAACTGCCAAAGCCTGTGCGTTTATTTATCCATCTATCTATCTACCTAACCATCCATCTTATCTATTTACCTACCTATCTATCTTATCCATCTTGTCTGAGTCCAGGAGTCGGTGAGCGCGGGTGGGGCAGGGGGGGTGGGGGGTTGATGGAAAATGTAGTTTACTGGAGAGCCTGTGAGTTCGTCTTCCAGCACAGAAACACAAACTTTATGCAATCAATTCGTTTTGTTTTGTTTTGTTTCTTTTTGTTGGGGGGGGGGGGGGGTATGGGGGTGAGGAAATAGAATTTAATAACGTTTTGTTTTTCAAGAAAAAGGTGGGAAAATAGAAATAGGACAGAAAAACAGCCAACAGCATCTAACTGGTCATTTACTGGTCTTGTACTGGTCTTCTACTGGCATCTATCAAGTTTTATTTAACTGATTTCAAGCTCATGACACATTTCCACACCTGTTTTATCTTATCCTTTTGTAAAAAATAAATCTTCCAGTTGATTCAATTCTATTTATTCTGTTGGACACATTGAGAGATTGAATGCTTTATGTATTCAGTAGCTTGTATACACTCTTCTCTTTGTTTTTTTATTTTTCATTCTCTCTTTATGAAATATGATTTTCTGTCTTAAATACGTTCTGTAAAACAACACTGTCCACAGTAGAGACCTACAAAAGAGACCTATATAATAGACCTAGAATAGCAACTACTTCCTCTATGGCAAAGGGCAGATGTCACGGCTAGGATTTAGATCAAACAATAGTTATACCATAAATGTTACTGTATGATTTAATGCTGTCTGTCTCTGTGGGACAGGCAGACATGGGGTTTGTTTCTGTAGGACAGGACAGACGGACACAGTGTTGTTTGTTTCTGTAGTACAGACATGCCGTTTGTCTCTGAGACGGACAATGCTGTTTGTCACTGGGACAGACAGACATGCTGTTTGTCTCTGGGACAGACAGACATGCTGTTTGTCTCTGGGACAGACAGGCATGCTGTTTGTCTCTGGGACAGACAGGCATGCTGTTTGTCTCTGGGACAGACAGACATGCTGTTTGTCTCTGGGACAGACAGACATGCTGTTTGTCTCTGGGACAGACAGACATGCTGTTTGTCACTGGGACAGACAGACATGCTGTTTGTCTCTGGGACAGACAGGCATGCTGTTTGTCTCTGGGACAGACAGGCATGCTGTTTGTAGTAGAGGTCTGCATTGGTCCAGAGAGTTGGACCTGTTCTGAAACGGACCTCTCTGGCTTTGTTACCTGAACCCTATTTTTTTTTTTTCTTTACATGTGACCCGGTCTGAAACAGACCCGGGGATAATCAGACCTGGTCCACGATGGACCAAAGAATATTACAACAACATAAAAACTTCTCCCGCAAACAATCTTTATTTCAAAATAATATTTAAAATCTTAAAAAATCTGATGACGATAAAAGAAGGGGAAAAAAGCACATCTTAAAATGTGTTGTGTGTGGCGGGTGCCACACAGCCTAACTGGTACGCTTGTTGAACCAGGGGTTAGTTGTGTAGGAAGGATTCTTGCTGGTTTGGAGTTTCAGTCGCCCCGAACATTCTTTGCGGAGGGCTTGCTGCAACTTCTGACCTTCATTCGTGGAGTGACGGTCTTGTTGTTGTAGGACTGTGGAGACGACTGCTCAACGTCCACAGTAACAGCAGTGTGGGGAGTCTCCACATTGTTGGGGGCTGGAGACTGCTCCACATCGAACGTTGTGTTGAAGCCAGCAGTCTTTCCTAAAGGCAGCCTTGCTGGTCGATTTTTGATAAGCTGGACCGTGGCTTTTCTTGAGAAGGTTGACGCCCGGACTACACCAGCGTGCGTATGCGTGGAATTTACTGTGCGCGTACAGCACGCTTGGAAATCTCCAATTGATATCAATGATACCGGCTACACCAGGCGCACGGATACGCGAGCCCCGCATACGCACTTGTAGATCCAATCCTATTGCGACGATCGAGTGCGTCACGCACACATTCTTTGGTGTGTGCCGGCCGTGAACATTCGCTTATTTGTTCTGGTGACTCTCTGTGACGCTGCCTCAGAAACCCTGCCGTCTACTCTTGAGCCAACCGCCTCTCCTGCCCCGCCTCCAGCTTAAACCAGGGGCCACTGCCTCCTCGTTCCCCAGCGTCTTCTGTTGTTCACCGCCGTGTATTGATGACTTGCTGACACTCACACAGACACTTTTCTCGCTACTATTGGGGCATTGAGGTGTTCTATTCTCCATAAGGCTACAATATGGAACTATATTTTCAGCAAGGCTTCTTAAAGCAATGGTCATTTCACTGTTGACCAGCCCTGTCTGTGACCTCCCCCACTATGTTGAGATGTGCCCATCTAGGCTGCATCAGATCTGAGGATTGCATGGCAGAGCTTGCATACGGCTTTGCCGACTTTCCTAGCGTTCCTGTCGATAACAATAACCACAAAAGTGCTCCACACAGATGATGTTCCTGGTGGCTTTTTGTGTGCACTATACTTTCTCTTGTAGTTTGCGTTTTCACCTCGCTAAAGAAAACCTCCACGGTGTCCAGGCTCACACTGCACTGCAACTTGAGATTTTTGGCTGTTAACGGCTCATTCAATTTGCGAGAATAGATAAGACTAAATGGAATTTAGGACATTATTACAACCCATATGTCTAATTTGTAAACTGAAGATTAAATCGTTTAATCTGGAAATAAAGCTCATAGAGTCCTCGCGGGTCCACAAGTTACTCCATTTCAGACTCACTTAACCAGAGACCCGCAGCAATTATAGGAGTTATGACCCGTCCCGTACCCTTGACATAAGTGAATATTTTGGACCCGGACCCGCTCGGGTCTCAGGTTGGACCTCGGGTTTCTGGTTTCTGGTGGATCCATGCAGACCACTACTCTGTAGGACAGACATACTATGTTGTTTGTCTCTGTAGGACACACAGACTATGTTTGTCTTTGTTGGACAGACAGACAGACAGACAGAATGGGTTTGTCTCCATGCTTTCAATTTAATGAAACTTCTTGGGACTCTGTTCTGTTCTAAACTAACCCAGCTGTATCAAATCACTTTCTTAACTTTGTTTCTGTACATAGCTTCCAGAAAAGATGAAAGAAATACAAATAAAAACACCATGTATTTGAGAAATACATTTTACACGACTGTAAAGAATGATTTATATTAGTATTTTTTAAAAGGAAAAAAATGACCTCTTTGTACCATTATGTTACGATGAAATGAATGAATTTTAGTTTGTTTCTCTATGTGCTGTTGGGTTGGAGAGTAGAGGGCAGTGTAAATACAAGCTGGGTAAACATTTCTATACTTTCTAACTGGTCTGGGTTCAATGTGGAGATAAATGTAAAGGCAGGCTGGGTTAAGGCAGAGATTCCTAGCTAAAGGAGTGACACAAAGTATTGAGGTATTCTCTGTTGAGTAAAGCCATTGTTGTATGTTTATGTAAGATAAAGCAGAGCTCTCTTTGTTTCTAATAAAGTTTTTAAATATATATAGTCTTGGTGTGTGGTTATTTGTCACCTTGTGACGGCAATATCCTTAGTTTTATACATGCACAAGCTCACAACGCATTGCAATGGGCTGTGAGCTTGTATATAATATAATATATCACAAGATCAGTCACAATATCCATTTCTTAAATTACCCATTGATTATGTTCTGGCCCGCCAGATAATGGATAGGAAAGGGGAAAAAAATAAAGCTTGAGGCCAGCCTTAAAGCATGTCCTCAGTTCCACACACAACAGTTTCATGGTGCCCAGTGTTGTCAGGGGCACACTATTTACCGTCATTAACCACTTACCTAACCCTAGCATTCATATTATGGGGATAACGACCCTAGCATTGATATTGAGGGCCTAACATTCTGCTCAAATAACAGATGTACACATTGTGAGCTTGTAGATATGCTATTTTCAAAAAAAGGTTTGACACATTTTGAAAAACCTTGTGAAATGGGACATTCTACATAATGAGTAATGTATATTTTGACGCCACTATTTTTTTAACTTACAATTCCTACTTTAGTACTTTTAGATTGCTGGCTGCTGATGTCTCTTTCAGTGAGTGCATCTTTGTGGTCTTACTGCCATCTACTGGATACAATTGGTAACTGCTGTTTACTTTGTAGATGACATTCTTTCAATATTACATTTGATTATAATTATGGTTATATGTTATTGATACTTTTACTTAAGTAAAACATTTGAGTACTTTTTCCACCACTGCACACTTTGTTTATGACTTAAGATACTGCTTCACGTTTCTCTGTCCCTCTGTGTGTTCCTATTACCTCTGGCGTCTGGCATTTTGTTTTAAAATACAAAGTGTGGTCATGGGTGATATGGCCGACTTTGAAAGAAGTCTTAAATGAGACGTACAATGCAGGGCTGTATTAGCCATTAGGCCGCCGGGGCCCAGGGGCCCTTGGCTCTCATGGGCCCTTCGGGGGGAACTGGGCCGCGCGGTTATCGACAATTTACAAAAAATAAATTAATAGGTTCATCAAATATCAAATGTGTGGGCCCCTCCTCTGTATTTAAAGCAGTGGTTCTCGTTGGGTTTGAGGCCCTGACAAGCCCCCCCCCAGGCTGGCGGTCCCCGCTGGAAAGCCATCAAAGTGGGCCCTTTGAGGACCAATGCTCCAGAGCGCTGCTGGGATATGATTAATGATTACTGTGATTACGGTAAGCTCACATTTCATATCATACACACCATACCTGTAACCTTCACTGGCCCCCCCAAAAAATTGTCTCTAAAACAATTGTCAGCCCAGGGGCCCGTGCGGGGGTTAATCCGTCCCTGGTACAATGACCTCTTCGTCTTCTCTCTGCTGTGTCTGTGTAGCCTGACTCCTCGTCATCATCAGCACAGCTTTGATCGGTTCAGACAACAAGGTGTCACACATGTTCACCCTCCTCCCTGCCTCCAAGAGGAGGTGATGGCCCTCCTCTTGGAATGCATTTATACCTGTATTTACACATGTATGTACACATGTATTTACACCTGTATGTCCTCTTGTCACCCAGGAAGGATGCAAATGGAGAAGAGGCTCATAGACACCCAGGACACATTGAAATGTAAAGTGTGACCAGGTCTATACAGATGAACGTCTTGTTCTGTAAACGACAACATTCCTGTACAGTACAACTGTCCTCTAGGTCAGTGGTTCTCAACCTGTGGGTCAGGACCCCCCAATGTGGTCCCCACATGATTCTTTTTTTGTCCCCAGATGACAGTGAAGTGACAATTGAATGACTTTTATTAAATACCTTTTTTAATATCAAAAGAAGTACATTAAAAAGACCATTGCTGCATCAAAAGTAATCAACAAACTATGCTAGAAAAACGGGTCAAACATTAGCCAAATTGTCAAATAATATAAGAAACAGGCAAAATTGGGGAAAATAGCTGATCTACAAGCTTGCAGATCGGCTATTTCCACAATATTTATCTGTGGAACCGAGTCAAATTAAATGTGCTTGTCAGGGTGGGGAGTCCCCATTTCAAATATGAATATTTTGGGGGTTCGCTGCATTAAAAGGTTGAGAACCACTGCATGCTAAAAGGAAGGACATTTATAGATTGACCTCGCATTTAATCCAAAGTATGTACAGTGAATATCCGGTATTTCTATGGTAGAGGTATACAGAGAATATAAACAGTTAGATAATTTATGGAGAAAGAGAGAGGCCTGGATATGGTCAAATGTTTCATGTTTTACTATAATTCATATATAACTTTATAACTTAAATATGTATATTATCAAGTAGTAATACAATATTGTAGGTGAGCATAAAAAGTCTATAGAATATACAGAGAACAAATGAAGTGTAAAGCGTGTAACATATGCTGAGCTGTAGCAATTCTGAACAAGATGCTAAAACATACACTATGTGGAGCAGACAGTGTGCAAGAGAATTGTAAAAAGAAAAAGAAGAAAGAAAGAAAGTAAAATGCTGTTTTGTTGTTAATGTCGTACAGGTTCAGTGTGTGTGTGTGTGTGTGTGTGTGTGTGTGTGTGTGTGTGTGTGTGTGTGTGTGTGTGTGTGTGTGTGTGTGTGTGTGTGTGTGTGTGTGTGTGTGTGTGTGTGTGTGTGTGTGTGTGTGTGTGTGTGTGTGTGTGTGCTATCCCCTCCTCTGTGCAGTAGCTTGTGACCATGGCTGCTAAATGCTCTCTCACACACTGCATTCCTGTTCAACTACCTTGCTAAATATCAGACAATAGCCTGCCCTCAACACCTTTTTTTTTTGTTATTTTAATTGCATCGATTTGCATTCTTGGTCATTTCACATCCTCTGGTTGATTGATGCTTCTATATCTGCCCCCAAAACATTTTAACAGTTTAAACTAGTAGTTAGCAGTGCTAACTAAAGGATACTTTTTGAATTGTACACAGTGGAAATTAAATGCTGCAAATGGAGGCACAGAATGAAGGAGGAACACATAATTATGTTTACTCATTATCAAGGTAGTTTTTTGCATTTTAGTTTTATTATTTCGTTTTCGATTCCTTTATAGTTTTATTCTGCTTTATTCTTTTTTTTATTTATTTTTTTATATTTTTTATCCCACGATTTTGTAACCCACATTTTTTCACCCAGTGCCAATTGCCTATGTAATCCTGGGCACTACCTACCCTCTGCCAGCCTAGGGAGAGCCCAAGCTGAAGCTCATGCCTCCTTCAATGCATGAGGAGCAAGCAGGCCGCTTCTTATCACCCGACAGGGTGGAGTTTCCCTGGTTGGACATAGCGCGTGGAAGGAACACGTTATTCCAACCACATGCAAACTCCACACAGAGTAGGCCCTTTCGCCAACCCCACCTAGGGTATGGGCGCCAATGACGTGGAGGAGAGAACACGCCCCCAGCGCCCACAGCGTCCCTGGCGGGAGTCGAACCCAGGACCTTCTATTCTGCTTTATTCTTTATTATTATTACCGAATGGGTTCCCAGCTTGGTTTTAATTTAAATGTATTTTTAAAGACTTCGTTTATTTTAGTTTTTCTTATTGCAATATTCAAAAAGGTTCGGAAAAGTGTAATCAACAAATTAACAAAACACCATACCATTGTATTCACATAAAAATAATAATAATACAAATATAGATTTCATATCAACCCGAAATATTAATCAATAAAGACGAATGACATTTTCTCTATGACTTTACCTTCTTGTATTAGTTAGCCTTATGTAAACACATCTTTTTTATATTATTTTTGTAAAGCCTCGTTTTTATATCAGTCAACTAAAATGTTTCTCCATATAGGCTACTTATATTGTATTCGTTTTATTAAAAGGTCCTGGTAGTTTTGTTTAAATCAAAACGTTTATTTTTAAAACGTCAAGCTCTATTTTGATAGTAATAATTATATATCAAGTATTTTTTCAGTAACAGGGGCCTCCCTGTCTCTCCAGCTCTTTAGTAAACAAAAAAATGTAAAGTGCGTTATGTGTTCTTATTATTTGTCTTTTATCACTTCTAGTTTCACATGTTTATATCCTGATCCTTTCTGAGTTCTCTGTCCTGTTTTGATTATTTGATTAAGTTATCCCGAGCTGTACATTTATTTTCTGTTTACTGGTGCTGGACAAACACCCATAACAATGGGTAACAATTCAGAACATAGAGTTTAGTTATTCTAAAATAATATCACTTATACAGAACCTTTAACTTTGGGGCCTCACTAATTTTAGTTGAGTTTTGGGGGGAACACGTGATATGATATGATGATGATGATGCGGCCTCCTTGATGCTTCTATATATCTCCCCCCCCCCCCCCCCCCCCCCCGCCAAAAAAAAGAAGAAGAAGTTTAAACAGTTTAAATTAGACACTCCAAGTTTCACTATAAATTAAGAATAAATAATCCGTTATTTGTCACAAGCAGTGAAATACAGATGAGTGACTTACATTTGGCTATACACTGCCTAACTAAAGGATACTTTAGTTCAATAACATTGTTACCAAATAAGGCTGAATTGTACACAGTGGAAATAAATGCTGCAAATGCAAGAACACATAATGTTTACTCATTATAAAGGTTCTTATAGTTTTTTTTGCATTTTAGTTGAATTATTTCGTTTTGACTTTTTGTTTTCAATTCCAGTTTAGTTTTAATTTTATCTCTCAAGACAGATTGCTTTCCTTTTATTATTATTATTATTAGGCTATTATTACCGAATGGGTTCCCAGCTTGGTTTTAATTTAAATGTATGTTTAAATACTTAGTTTATTTTATTTCGTTTGTTTTTAGGGTTAGGTTGTAAAAGTATTTAGCCATGGGCCTTTAACTTTGGGCCTCACTCATTTAAGTTGAGTTTTTTGAGGAACACATCATGTGATGTGATATGATGATGGTGAGGATGGCCTCCTCAGAGAATCACAAAAGAACCATTTAGGAACCGTGTCCGACAGGCTAGAGAGAGAGAGACATCAATGACCATGACCATGGTGATGGTAATGAAGGGTCAAGGGGGCGTGGTCAGTCAGGTGGTACACGGCCTATAAAAGGCCTTCAGGTCAGTTAGATGGACTCAGCTCCACCATGCTGCGTCAACAGAGAAGACAACGCCAGCCAAGCCGCTTCAGCGACTTCGTGGACCTTCCACCGCAGAAGAGGACCCGGAGGACTGGAGAAGACAGCATCGTCAAGCCTCCCATAGGCCTACAACAACACACCTCTGACCCCAAGCCCAAGGTAGGCCTACTTTATTTTGTGCGTCCTGTCCCTATTTTGGGGCAGGATGTCATTTGTTTGAAATAGCTCGAGAATAGCTGATCTATTTTTTATCGAATATCTGAAGTAGGGCGTCGGTTTAAAATAGATAAATGAACTGCAATAAATACATTGACACGATATGATAATTAAAACAATATTTTAAATATATATATATACATAGGCTAATACTGATATAATATTTTTTTCATGCTAAAAAGCTTGCAATACCACTATTAAGTTAATACACACCCCTAATTCCTTGTCATAACTATTCCAATTATCACACCATGCAATGCATCTTCATACACGTTCTATTTCAGCATCACTTATGATGATTTGTTCTATTTATTTTGCCAGGTGCATAAAATCGCCGCAGACTTCTTCAAGTCTGCTGCTGGGTGTGTGGTGGAGTCTCCTCTCTACCAGCGGCAAGCAGTGAACCGTGATGGGCTTACAGAGCAGCCCGCCATCCTGGAGGATGGAGGCCTACTGCGGGACAAGATGCACTTGTATGTCTGTCCGGAGGAACTGGTCACTCTGTCCGGCTCAGAGCGGATCCAGTACCTGCAGAACAAACTGCACCAGATCAGGACTTACTACGCGTCTCTCAAGTCTGAGGTGGAGTCCATCGACCGCCGACGCAAGAGAATGAAAAAGAAACGGCGCAGAGAAGGTAAATAAACCTGTGTGTGGTGTTTAGATCTCCAGTAAAATAAAATAAATAAAATAATATAATAATACCAAGAAATATGGTGAAGTAAATAATAATGGTTAAGTAGCCTATAATTAACTTTCTTTTTGTCTCCTTTTCTTCCTGTCCATGCTCCTTATAGGTTCTACCACTCCGGCCTCCACCTCGGTATCGTCAGGTTCTTCAGACATGTGTTCTTCTCCTTCTCACAACACACACACTCTAATGCTTTGAGTTTTTCCTAAAGAAGATGATGAAATGTCTGAAAAGACGGATTTTTATATAGATTCTGTATAGAATGAATGTAGATTCAAACACAGAAGATACTTTATAAGATACTTGCTGATTTTTTATATATATTTTTATATATAGCCTATATATTGTTTTAATTATCGAATATCCACATACATTCTCCAACATCAAAATCTTTTTTTTTAAGGTTTTGTACCTTAGCAGTAGACGCTTGATTGCAATGTTGCATGGGCTCTGTTTGCGAGTTCGTGCTATATGTGTTACTTGTATCCTATATATACATTTATACACTTATACATTGTTTATATTCAGCTAGTTTTGGCAATGTAAGGTACAATCTGGTCGCCAGAGGATGAAATGTGTTTCCCATGCCAATAAATCCCCTTTAAATGTCATTGATTGATGTGATTATTTGTCACCTGGACACAAGATTTATATTGTAGCGAATATCGATGGATTCCTGCAGACAGTTCTATTAAAACTATCAATACAATAACCTACATTTTAAACATATTTTGGACAGCATTTTGTATATGCATAAGGCTAATCAGAATACCAATAGCATACAGAAATAGGCCCATAGGCTACACCATTCATGCGTTATATCCTATAAAATGTTAACAATCCATAAGTAGTTGGTTACAATAACAAATAATAATGCTATCCGTTGTTGCACAGTAAGCTTGGTGGCGTAAGCATCCCACTGTTGTTTTATTCAATGTGTATTTGTTAATTTAGGCTGAATCATGTCACTTTATCTTATTTTCATTCATTCGTTCACTCATACATTCAAACCTTTATTATTTATTCTCGGCAGGTTGCCGTAATTTACAGTGTCGTCTGGAATGGGATTCAACATAGCCTACAATTTAAAATACAATTTCAATTCACACAATTGATAAAATAAAAGTGAGAGTGAGTTCTCATAGTCTACTCGGCATTCATTTCCAAGTGGCAAAGCGGTCCAAAGATGTAATATATGGTGGTAGTGTCCCATCGAATCGCAAAACAGCGACCACTGGAGTCACAGACTTCGGTAGGTCACCAATTGCTGCGTAGCTAACAGCCAGCATGAAACTGGAAAAACGAAACGCGGGTTTAAACTTTCTTTCATACAACACATACTACTACTACGAGTACTGTCTACAACGACAGTACTCGTAGTAGTAGTATGTGTTGACACTTGCGATGTGAAATGTAAAATGTGTCACAAATCAGTGGTTCCAAGCTTTTGGTCTTAAAAATGTATCTTCAGTTGTTTGTTTGGGGGTTTTGCCAAGCCAACAGCAGACTCATGCATTTTTGAATATTCTAAATATGTTCTATTTGTCTATTACTAACCAACCATATTAAAGAGGACATCGATCTGACGGACACGTTGTGCATTTTAATAATCAACTAAACTGTCTTTGGTGCGTGGGTTGCTTCAATCATAGTTTGAGGGCGCATGAGAGCGTAGTGTAACAGTGACACCTACCGGTGGGGAAGTGGTAGAGGCGCACACAGAGGCTTGGACTTGGATGACTTGGATATTTTCATATCATTCTGTGTTCATTCTGGGTTCATTCTCAATACATTGTTTTCATGTTGGCCTACCCCCTCCACCGGCTCAAGTATCCGAGGTACTTGGTTGGGCAACGTTTTGGGGCATGTGATGTACATTGCCTTTTCTAATACTGGAGAGATTTACCATTGCCAGCCAAGCTGACAGTGAACATGTCCACAGATTAGCTGCAAAAACAGAACAAGTCAATCATTTCCTATTAATAATTAAATTATGACTATCTGTGGAGAAACGTTAATCACAAAATGAATAGATGTCTTTGTCTGGGTTTTTGAAATTGTAGATGCCAATCCTATTCTACCGGTAGATCAAAAAGACATTTTAGCCCATCTCTGACCTAAAGTGAGATTAAACATATGCCTATTTGTAACAAGACTGGCCTGTATTGTCATCAAAAACATCAAACACCCCTTTCAAGGCAGTTTACAGACATCTGCATCACTAATGAATTGTAACTAGTTTAGGGTTGGTAAACCATTTTGTAGCCGTCTCAAGTGTAATCTGATTTATTAACAAATATCAGGAAATTCATGTCGAACGTTGCTCTGTAGCTTCAGCCTGGTAAAGCGTGGACGCCGGTTAGTTCTTCCACTTTTTGTTTTTGGCAAAACGCCCACCCTTGGGGCCATACCGGTCTGCAGAAGACACATGATAATGTGAATTCACGCGACCGGGATGATTTACCAGGCTAGGGCAACGACATTTAGAACCAATAGCACACTTAATCTTGCTCGATGTCTAAATACACAAACTGAACAGATCACTTGCTAATAAGTGTGGACAGCTAGTACTTAAGATCAGATTTAAGAAACAAATTGGATTTGCCTGCAGTCTGAACAGAGCCTCAAAGCTGCACTCGGTACCTAGGGTTCGAACCCGAGGCTACTGCGCAAGTGCTGACATTCTTACCAATAGATCATGCATGCTTATTCAGGGAATATATAGAATTTTGACCTTCACGCAGTACCATACAACAACATACTCTGCCATACTGGTCAAAATTACATTTTATTAACAAAAACAAAGTCACATCTACAAGTTACAGATCTTTAAGCTTCAGGATCTGGAGACAGACCTGGGATCAAGGCTCTGTTAAGGGTCCAGCTGTGTCTCATCTTCTGGGACATAAACGCCACCTGACCTTCATGTGAATGTTCTGGAGCAGAACAGCATGAGACGACAATTATCTGCCTGGTGTGGTTTTATGGCTCTTTTTGACTACAAGAACTATGTGAAAGTGAACGTGTAACGTATTTAACGGGATCTGGATTCGTTTCCAATACGCTATGGCTCGCTTTCAAATAATTTGGCCCTAATTTGGGCCCTGCTCAGGAGGTAGAACTGGACTCAGATCTTATACTTTCAGAATTTGTCAAAATTATAGAAAAACTATTTTCAAGTCACAGAACTTCACAGGTTCTGGAAAGCGTCAGGTTCTAAGTTACCCTTTGTAGACGAAAAGAGCCATTTAGATGCCCTGACCCAGTGAAGCCAAATGAAGGCGGCAAACACACTGTCAGGAGGACAGGCTTTGGCGACTGTGGTCCCTGGAGGTTCCAGGTTGAGGGTTGTAGGTTCTAGTGCGGCTGACCCAGCAGGCCGGCTTTAGCTGCCAGAGCTTCATTCTGCTGGATGTGATACTCCTGAAACCTCATGGAGATCCGCTGAGTCATCTTCAGATACTTCTGTAGACAACTCTCTGAGCAGGTCGTCTGAAGGAGGAGAGGCAGACACACAGTACAGATATAAAAGCCTGTCACAATTAGTACATAATCGTCCATCGTTTTTTTTAATCTATCATAAAGTTTGTCTGTGTTCAGTTTTACTTATTAGTTTACTTGTAAATTAAATGTTCTCAATTAGCAACTTGAACTCTATATGTTTTTCAAATTGATTAGGAAAAATGTTGCACATTTTGACTAAATATGGGTGAAAACATGGGTAATCTGTGGTATAGGACTCAAATCAGGCTCTAACGTTGTTTCTAGTCACGTGGTTCTCAAAGTGGGGTATGAGGAGGTTCCAAGGGGGTCCCCAGCTAAATTATTAATAGGTAGGAAACTTATGTGTATAACTAAGAGAGTGTACAGATGGCACCAAATAGACCCTTACAGGTCCATTTCGTGCCATTTGTACACTCTTGAGTTGGCCTACTGCATTGCATACCAAATTGGGTGTCCTTGAAATTAAAAAGGTTGAGAACCACTGAACTATTTGACTCATCAAACAATAATTGAGACAGTGAGAGGAGCAGGTGGACCATGCATTACCTCTTCTGGCTTCACCTCTCTGGTGGTGAAGTCTTTCACACAATCCATGAAACAGTTCTCTGTCAGCTTGTTGTACGTTCCCAGGAACTCCTTGAACTGCTCACACACAAAACACAACACAACAGTGTACCATAAATAATCGATAGGGCCGGAGGGCGATATGAATTCAAATCAATGTAGGTAATTAATACAAATTCTAAAGGAAATGGGCAGCCAGTGCAAAGAATCTATAATGGGTGTAACTTATGTGATCGGATTTTCTCGAGCCATTTAAAACTAAGTCGCGCAGCTGCATTCTGACCAGACGCATTGATTAATGACGGTGGGTAGATTTTTTGGAGAGGCAGGAATAGAAGGTATTACAGTAGTCAAGGCGCGAATAAACAAATGCATGAATAACATGGTCAGAGGTGGAAAGAAGGATTTGATTTTGAAAATATTTCTGAGGGTGGTAAAAAGCAGATTGAACGACCGTCTTTACATGACCTTCAAAGTAGAAGAAGTAAAAGAGGCATTAAATATAAAACTGGTAGAGTGAAAAGTATGTGCAATTTAGGAGTTCCGTGTTAAAAAAAACCAAACCAATATCCTAGATAAGATGGCTGTAATGGAGCTGAATAGAAGAGAATCCATTACCTGTTTGATCTGGTCTGACTCAGTCACCTGTACAGCAGCCATGGTTCTGCTTCTGGAACGCATGAGGAAATGAATGAAAGCTGGGTTTATTACTGTTACTTAAGATGAGGAATAAAAGAACGCTCGCCCCCAAAACACGCTCGCCCCGAGCCAAATCCGGCGACCTCGGAACTGTCACCAGCAGGTGCTCCTAAACGTAACCTCAGTAAAACTATGCCTAACCCTAACTATAAAAGACCAAATACTCAACTGGTTGGCGGTATCCAAGCAGGAATTAAACCGAAACCAACTCTGAGATTCCCTTGCCTTTATATCGTTGGCTATGGTGTGTGTGTCATCCTGGTGATGTCAAAACGAGACCGTCATATCCATATATGGAGTCCCAATATGCCCAAAGATGGAAGCCGTGATGTCGGACTTATATGTCAGTTAGCTCCATATGGAGTACATAAGCATTCAGTGATGTGGTCGGACCTAGTATCGCGTAACTATGGCGACCTATCCAACCAACCTGTATGATGTGAAAGCCTTTTCTAAACTAACCTTATTCCTAAACGTAACCTCAGTAAAACTATGCCTAACCCTAACCTTATCCTCAGTAAAACTATGCCTAACCCTAACCTTATTCATAAACTTAACTTCAGTAAAACTCTGCCTAACTCCAACCTTATTCCTACCTGTAACCTTAGTAAAACAAATACAAGAACCGCTGGGGGAGTGGTCTGCATGTAGATGGTCTATTTGGTGATATTTTGACAAAGATTTGGTGAAGAGGGAAAAAAGCAGGGGACAAAGTACAGACCGCTGGGTCTGACAGCCAGCCTGGGGTGACAGCCAGCCCTACTTAGTAAAAGTAGCCAGTTAAAAGTAGCTAGTTATAGGTGAATCTACTTGGACCCAGGGGTCCTTGAGGGGGTTCCAGCTAGTGATTGATAGATAGGAACCAAATGGACCCTTATACAGCTCTTTAACTCTTGTGGGTTCCATTTCCCACATTTACGCTGAGGATTTTCAGAGTGTAGATTGGGTTATTATCAGAGATAAAAAGGTATCAAATAGGAGTCAAACTGGGGATCCTGGAAGTGACAAAGGTTGAGAATCACATAGCCATGGTTCACATGACGCTTGACAGTCATGTTTCAGGGCTAAGAATCACAGTGCTTTAGCTCAGTGGTTCTCAACCTTTTTCATGTCAAGGACCCCCAAAATGATATGTATTTGGCCGCGGACACCCCCCCCCCCCATCTCAAAATATTTTGTTCCAGGGATCCTCAGAAGCAAAGATTTGAGTTAGAAATGTTCTCTTTAAAAATGTATATATTCAAAGATTTGCACAAATTTTCACAATTTAAAAAAAATAGCAGATCTGCTATTTTTGAATAGCCAAAGTATAAACGGTTAAAGTGGTTAATATTATTGTGATACTATATTAACACATTTTGCCCCGGACCACACTTTGAGAACCAACGCTTTAGCTAACACACTGACTGACTCACTGACAGCAAGTAGGCTAATGGCTATGCTAGCTCGTTAGCAATACATTTCAAATGAAATGAAACACTGAGGCAATAACCGCACAAATCACCCGAATAGACAGACAGAGATTGCCCAAATGTAATATTAAACAACTGTGTAAAATGTACAATGAATAGTGCATTTATAACACATATTAAATGATAAATGTGAATCAGTCAGACCTTTTAGAACGGAGCAGCAGCAGCCCGACCGTCTGAAGGTCATGTGACACACTGTGTCACTGAAAATACTGTCCGATGTTGAACTGAAAGACCGTAGCCCCTACGGAACCTCTCCCTTCGCTGTGTAGCTCCGAGATGAGGTTCCTCGTTTATCTCTTCCGTTTGAGCAGGACATTGTCGCACATTTTCAACTTTACATGTTTCTTACCCCTTTCTGCACATCGTATCCAAAAAGTAAAGGTTTTCCGCCATTCTCTCAGAGGTTTTAAGTTCTAGCGCACAATAAAAGCTATCCAACGAGTTGAAAAAAGTATTTAATTCGCCTCTGTCCTCAGCCGGTTACATGTTTTTAAGACATTGCGCAAGAGTTGCGCCCGTAGAGATAACATCACTGATTCCCCTACTGGTCAAATGTTGAATTGCAACTTCTAATGCAAAATATTATGGAACCGGCTGAAGACCGAGGCAAATTAAATACTTTCTTCAACTTGTTGGATAGCTTTTATTAAGCGCTAGAACATAAAACATCTGAGAGAATTGCAGAAAAGCTTTACTTTTTGGATAAGTTGTGCAGAAAGATGTAAGAAACATGTAAAGTGGAAAATGTGCGACAATGTCCTGGCAGTCCTGCTCAAACGGCAGAGGGAAACGAGGAACCTCATCTTGGAGCTATACAGCGGAGGGAGAGGTTCCGTAGGGGCTAGGCGGAAGTAGGAAGTATGAAGCAGGAAGTGGTGTTTATTCAGTTTGTTTGGAGTGTGTTGCCTTATTATGGTTTGTTGTTGTCAGTAACTGTTGCTCAGTGTTCGTACGTTTTTATCACCTTTCGCTTTCAGTCTTTCTTAGCTTCTCTCTCTCTGGTTTATTAAAGCCACCCATGTTGTTGTGGTAATGTTTTAACTGATGTTTTTACATCTTTTTCTTTTCGTTCACGAACAATAAGCTGCATGAAGCGGGAAGTTTGAACGCCTAACAGTAACACTGTGGTGCCAGTGCAGGTGAATATTATACACCAGGGGTCTTGAACAGGGGGTCCGGGACCCCTAGGGGGTCCTCAGAGCTACTATAGGGGGTCCGCCAGATTTTTGTGTGATAGGATTTAGTTTTTTTTTTACATTAACCACTTGAACCCTAGAATTCCTTTTCTGAGGGGAACATTAGCCGAAAATAGCAGATCTACAAGCTCTCAACGCCTTGCGCTGCCAGGCGTTGAGAGCTTGTAGATCGGCTATTTCTGGCAAAGAGGCTATAGGTGTAGAGGGAAAAAATAGCAGACTAAGTAAAAAAAAAAAAACTTAAATCTGAAACACAATTTTATACAATATAGAGTAGGGGGTCCCTGCTTCATCTCTCTCTCCGCTAGGGGGTCCTTGGCCTGAAAACGTTGAAGACCCCTGTTATACACTGTTGCAGTGGTGGAAAAGGGACTCACATTTTGTACTTGATTGATTGATTGATGTACTTTATTTAGTAAGACATGAGAATAACAGTACATGGAAGTACATATTCACAATACAAGGTCTACTAAACTGGAAGACTCATTAAGCACTGAGCTTGTTTAAGATGAGAGCATCCCCATGCAAGAGACAGACAGATATTTTTACTTAAGTAAAAGTATCAATACTGTATCAATACTGCAATGTAGAAACACTCTGTTACAAGTAAAAAGTCTGGAATTCTAAATGTACTTGATTAAAAGTACAAAAGTATTGGTCATTTCTTTTACTTAAAGTACTAAAAGTAGAAAGTACTGTCTCATTATGCAGAATGTCCCCATTTCACAAGTTCTCAAATGTATAACATGTATAAAAATCTTTTGAAAATAGCACATCTAAGTTCGCAATGCATCGCATTGCAACGCATTGTGAGCTTGTAGATAGGCTATTTTCAAATAGCCGAAATGTAAATAGGGTTGAAGTGGTTATGTTTTGTTATAACAATCACAGTCTACTAAGTAACTAGTAACTAAAGTTAATCAGGAGAGAGAACTCATACAGGATACATGATAAACAATTGAAATAAGAAATTATGAAACAAACATAAGCAGACATTTTTTGAATCGGTACACTATAAAATTGAAGCTGATGAATGGATTCTCTTTCCTGATTTGATGAAACTGTTTATTAAAGAGCTGGAGAGATGGGGAGACCCCTGTTATTGAACACACACTATAGCAATGATTACCATCAGAAATCAGAATGTAGAACTTTTAAGTTTTTAACAAAAAAAAACATCTTGTTTGAACCAAAAAAAAAACACTTACAGGCAGCATCTTTAAAGTAATATAGGCCTTCTCATACGCTGCTCAGATTATTACTTTGTCTATTCGAAAATAGTCACTCTACAAGCAAGCTCACAATGTTTTATTAACCACTTAGGTCCTATGTTATACTTTGTCGCACAATAGTGAAAAAAGGTGATATCACAAGCTTGTCGTGGGCTTGTAGATCAGCTATTTTCACTATTTTTGAAAGTTTTTGACATTGAAACTTTTCATCTATATTATAGCATTTGATTATGAATTGAATTTTATTAAATTAGCCATTATCAATTATTATTCATAATCGAGTAAATTGATTAGTTCGATTAACTGTTGAACTTGCACCCCTACGGCTCATTTTGATTTCATACAATACAATGTGCTTTCATGTCAAGTGAAAGGTTATGCACTCGGACGAAGAGTCCAGCTGCAGTTCTGACGCCGGGGCCGTTTTGATCCGCTCCACGCGGATCGTGTTCCCCAACCGGGGGCACGAGTCCCAGTCCCAGGCGGGATCCGGTTCAGCGACGGGATCCGGTTCAGCGACGGCCTCCAACGCGGCTCCGGTGCTCCGGCAGTTTCCTGTTCAGTCGCTGTCCGAGCAGCACCGACCCACCAGGATAGAAGAACTCAAACAACCACGGCAGAAAGTTGACCAGGGTTTGTACACACACACACAACCTGCACTATCCAAACTATTAGAAGTAATACACTGTAACACACTGAATTCGAACTCGGGTCTCCTGAATATCCTCAAATATCTACACCTCATGCAAGAGAAAATCTGCCTTGGCCAGGGAAGATATCGGGCATATAGGCTTCAGGCAGTACTACTTGTCGACCAGTAGGTGCCCTACCCGACACCCGGGTCTAAAATGTCTCAATAGAAGGAGACCACCTACCAACCACTGCAGATGTACTAGTTATATTGTATTAACATGCTCTACCACACAGATTGGTTAAAATTATTTAAATCAAACCGTTTATCCTGTCATGTGTTCATTCCTGCCATTAGTTCTGATCTTGCACTTTGTACATTCTGGACAAGTCTGATGAAATCCTCAAATGAATTGTAACATTCCTTCCTTAACCGCAGAGAGAAGACAGAACAGATCAGTTAAGTCCAGGGCCACAAAAGAAAACCAGGTATTTTATACTTTTGTACTTCTTTGAGGAATGGAAGTATACTTTGTAATTTGCTACTGCTATGTCATCAGAGGGATTTGATTAGTGCCTTTTTACAAAACTCATATTGGTGTCAATAAATGCAATTGTGTAGTCACAGTTTCAGGTAAATATACAACATAAACGAACATAGGCCGCTATCGACTTAAGCCCTATTGTATACTTCATAGTACGGTGTTGCGCAAAAATAAACATGTCACATCGCGACACATTGGGCCTCATGCAGGAATATGCAGGGAAGCAATATAAAAAGAAATGTCCTCTCTTTGTTAGTATGCAAGATTCTTTCTTAGAAATATAAAAGCAAAAAACAATCATATTATAAAATGTTGGTAATTATATGTTTTTTAGTAGTTTTAATGATTGGATTATTGAATTTGTCGGCTAAAGAAATAGTATTTCAGTTAGTTACTGTGTAACTGACACAATCTCCGAATGCTATAGAGTCTGAAATTACACATCCCGAAATCCGAGAAAGGAAGCTGCCATCTGTTCGTCATTTCCGTTCATGAAAATGTATTAAAATAATATATCTTTACATTGTATTTTTTAATTTCCATTTCTGATAAGCAGCAAGCTATATAGGCTTTGATTATTTTGATTTATATTATAACAAATTTGCACAACTGTAAAGACGAAACGGAAGTGAGACGAATGCGACGCTTGTGCCGAATTTGAAGTCGGTCCAACGGTTTGAAGTCGGTCCAACGGTCGAGATACGTGAACTACAGGCATTCAGTACGCACAGAGATTTATTGTAAGATAAAGACATGCCCAAAATGTGAGAAAATGTGACACGTGAGTCCGCACCACAAGTACAACAAAGACAATGGTGAACGGTATAGTATTAGTTATAGTTAATAGACCAGTTGAAAATGCTTAATGGTGTTATTTTGTTTTGCTTGTTTTCAGTTTTAAGTCATTAACCGCATGAACCCTAGCATCCCTATTCTAGGGTGAACATTCAACAAAAGTAAAACTATAGATATTTGGTATAGAGGGAAAACAATCTGCGGGCCTACTAGTATAGAGCCCTGGGGGACTCCGGTCAACTAAGAAGATAGGGTTTAAGTGGTTAAAATGTTATAGAACTTACCTGAATAATTGAATTGAATCGAACCATAACATACTGAAATTAACTGAATCCAGTGGTTTCCAGTAATGTCAAATATACCATGAATCGTAATCAATAAGCTAAATAAAGAAACCTTGAACATTTGACAGACAGATGGTAGACCGCTGCAATACTTGAATCCTGTGATAAATACGTTAATTTGAAGCTTGATTAAAATTAATCCTGTGTGTGTGTGTGTGTGTGTGTGTGTGTGTGTGTGTGTGTGTGTGTGTTGCAGGATCCTGGTAGACATAAGAGGCTGCTCACAGACAGACAGTCCTCTGCTCGGGGTAAGATTGCGTCAGTTAAACTTAACTGTTAACTAATCCATCAACTAAACGTTTAACCCATTAAATTGTCTTATTAAATGTAGCTGTTAATTCAATGGTTAACTAAACTTAAACTTAAGTTAACCTGTTCATGACTAATCTGTTAAAACCTATTTTGTTAATTAGCTTGATCAGTGTGCAGCTAAACCTCCATGGTAATCGTTCCCTGGATTTGGTTCTCACAGGAGCTGGTTCTGGCAGGGGAGCTGGCTCTGGCCCAGTAACTGCATCTGGTCTCAGAGCTGGTTCTGGCCCAGTAACTGCATCTGGTCTAAGAGCTGGTTCTGGCCCAGTAACTGTATCTGGTCTAAGAGCTGGTTCTGGCCCAGTAACTGTATCTGGTCTAAGAGCTGGTTCTGGCCCAGTAACTGTATCTGGTCTAAGAGCTGGTTCTGGCCCAGTAACTGCATCTGGTCTAAGAGCTGGTTCTGGCCCAGTAACTGTATCTGGTCTAAGAGCTGGTTCTGGTCCAGCAACTGCATCTGGTCTAAGAGCTGGTTCTGGCCCAGTAACTGCATCTGGTCTAAGAGCTGGTTCTGGTCCAGCAACTGCATCTGGTCTAAGAGCTGGTTCTGGCCCAGTAACTGCATCTGGTCTCAGAGCTGGTTCTGGCCCAGTAACTGCATCTGGTCTCAGAACTGGTTCCGGCCCTGTAGCTGGTTCTGGTCTGGAAGCTGGCTCTGGCCCTGTAGCTGGTTCTGTTCTGGAAGCTGGTTCTGGCCCTGTAGCTGGTTCTGGTCTGGAAGCTGGTTCTGGCCCTGTAGCTGGTTCTGGTCTGGAAGCTGATTTCAGCCCTGTTGCTGGTTCTGGTCTGGGAGCTGGTTCCGGCCCTGTTGCTGGTTCTGGTCTGGGAGATGCTCCAGGTTCAGAGGTTTTGATCTCCCACTTCCCTGCAGGAGAGAGAGGAGTGGTCCTGGCAGCTCTGAAAAAGAGGTATAGAGACCCTTGTAATATTTTCTGTTGCCTTGTCTGTCTCCCCTCTCTCCCTTTCTGTCTTCATTCCCCCCTATGCTACTGATCTATGTCATCTATCTCTGTATCTGTGATTTCATTGATTTCAGATTTAAGCATTTAGCAGACACTCTTATCCAGAGAGACTTACAAAGTGTACGATTAGAGTAACGCCATGAACCCTAGTCAACAAACGGCCGGGTAAATGGTCACGTAAATAGACCTTTGCAGCGAGTTTCCGGTAAATTCCGGAAGTAAAAATCCCTTCCCCTTTTCTCTGTAGATGATTTCATTATCAGCTTTAATGTCCTTACAATCCAATACAGACTTTCCTCCTGGTAGTAAAACGAAAAGTATTACGAAAAGGTAGTAAAACAGGAGCTATATGCTCCTGTAGGAGCCACACGTCTGTATGCAATCAGGGGCGTTTTTGGCTGTAGAAGGTCAGGCCTGGTGCCTCAAGAGTCAGTTGATCGCAGTTTGAACAGGACCCATCAGGGTGTCGTGGTTGGAAAGATCCAGCAGGGGGCAGAACATTTCCACTCTGTGTGTGTGGGTGGGTGGGGGGGGTCCTTGTTTTTTTTTCCATCACAGAGAAGTCGAATGCCATCTGCCACGTTCCACACCTTGCCACTAGTATGAAATGCTGTCTCCTAAGTAGGCGCGGTTTGACAAGATCTCCCGAACACCCTTTGATCGCTGTAGATTCCTCCTGATTTGTCTGTCTGACAAATACAACTTTAATGTGGAAATGTTCAGTGACCATGGGGCAAAAGAATCGGTCGTAATCTGTGTTCATGTGTTCATTATAGATAGAAGTGAAAATAGCAGATCTACAAGCTTGTAGCTCAAGATTTTGTACACCACAATTGTGCAACGAAGTATCATACAGCTTTAAGTTGTTTATCAGACTAATCGATTCATTTGATTATACTAAATCTATTAGAATTTTTTCGTATCAATTTGTTGATAGATAAAAAATAAAAACAACCCTGCTTCTCGATTATTGGCTCAACCTACACAAGGAGCATTATGTTGGTTATTGTTTCTAAACAACGTGCCCTATTACACATACAGGAAGTCAAGCTCAGTTTGGCAGTCTTTGCTTTCTATTGACTTGTCTTTGGTTCTACTTCTACCCAAGACAAACAATAGAAAAGCAAGACACCTATGACACTGAAATGAGAGACAAATCAGGAGAAAATCTACTTTATTGACCTTTCTCTGTCCTAGCAAAACGAGATATGACGTCAGACGCCGTCCAGACCACTCGGGAGACCATTTGTGAACCATTCCGCACCTAGATTGAAGGGTGGCATGGCGTATTTCCCTAAATTAAAGGAATAGTTCATCCAAAAAATGACTTATTTTCTATCAATTACACACCCCATGAAGCATTGAATTCATGGAGATTTGTTTGTTTTTGACGCATTCCTGAGCCAATAATTTGATGACCGGGTGTATTTCCGGTAGGAGACGCAAAGAGTCTTCTTTGAGTCTCCTACCGGATACATAAGCATCTTTCTGCTGGTAATCAAATTATTGGCTTAAGAATGCGACAAAAACAAAACATCTCCATGAATTCAATGCTTCATGGGGTGTGTAATTGATAGAAAATAATACGTACTTTTTTGGGTCAAATACTCCTTTACATCTTTGGTTCTACTCTGTTCCTCTCTGTTCCTGCTCAGGTCTCAGAGCGCCCCCATGAGGAGGGAGGTGAAAGTGCAGCTGTTAGAGCCTGGACCCCTTGGTCAGAGGAAGGAGTCGACAGACGTCCCAGCAGGACTGGGCGCCATGGTAACTGCTGCCGCTGTGGCCGCCACAGCCCCTTTAATCAAGGTACATACTGTATGTAATCACTGTCGGGTGTCGGGTGTCCTGTTACTTATCGGGAAATGTCAGAAATAAATCTGTGTTCGGATCCAATGTTATTTAGTCACAAGCTCTTGTTAATACTTGCCATTGATTAAATATTTATAAAAAGCCACAGACACACTTAACCGCTTTCGCTATCTCTTTTAAAATGTTTTTAAAATAACAGGGATAGCATCATAGCAGATCAGACACACGTGATAGAAGATCGGCTATTTTTGCCACTTTTGTGAGATACTTTGTACAACGAAGTCGGGCGTTAAATACGTTGAAATATGGAGATACATGTACAAGGTTTCTGCCTGACAGCAGCAACATGCTTATTTAGTGTTGTTATTATTATTATTATTATTTATTTATCAGATGGATTAGAATAGTAGTATTAATCAGATATGGAAGAAGTGCTTAATTTGTTTTACTTAAGTAGAAGTATCAATCCGCTATTGTAGAAATAGTCTGTGCTAGTGCAAGTCGGGTATTCAAAATGTACTTGAGTAAAAGTACAAAAGTATTGGCATCAGAATATACTTAAAGTAACAAAAGTAAAAGTACTCATTATGCAGAAGGTCCCATTTCACAAGTTTTAATATTTATAAAATGAATAGAAATCCTTAGAAAATAGTTGATCTACAAGCTCACAGCACGAATATATTTTACTTAAGTACTGTTCTTGAGTAAATGTACTTAGTTACTTTCCACCACTGGTATTAATATTAGTACTGTGTGTGGCAGGCTCAGGGTGACCTGGAGATGAGGATGTCTCAAGTTGCAGATAGTTTGAGGACACTGGTGGTCACAAACAGGTAGGACACACACACACACACACACACACACACACACACACACACACACACACAGTCACACACACACACACACACACACACACACACACACACACACACACACACACACACACACACACACACACACACACACACACACACACACACACACACACACACATTGGTAGGACAGACTGAAAAGCTAAGATATACACATGTACAGTACGTGAGGTTTAACATAAGGCGTGAGGGGGTGACACTTCGGTAGGTCACACATTAGCAGCAGGTATGTGCATGAGATTAGACATTTTAGGTGCAAAAGAGTATCGGCTTAACTTTCACAGGTAAAATATTCATGGTAGATCCACAAGGAAAGGTAAAGTCTGGTGACAGGTGGTGATCATGTCTTGTTAAACAGTCCGATGGTAGCCAGGTGTCTCTCTCTCTCTCTCTCTCTCTCTCTCTCTCTCTCGTTTGTTCTTTCGTTAGTTCGTTCGTTCACATTGCCAAAGTGGAACAAAACATTGTATGTACAAATCTCTCTCTGAAGTCTGAAGAGGTGAGTGCTAGGGGGTGAGTTGGAGTCTGAAGAGGTGAGTGCTAGGGGGTGAGGTGGAGTCTGAAGAGGTGAGTGCTAGGGGGTGAGTTGGAGTCTGAAGAGGTGAGTGCTAGGGGGTGAGGTGGAGTCTGAAAAGGTGACTTTTCAGACTGTGGTGGGATTGATACTCAACATGTGACCTCCTGGTGTTGTGCAGGGAGGAAGGAGTGATGCCGGGCAGAGAGGAGAACCGGAGGAGCAGAGTGGAGGAGGAGAACAGAGTGTCACACAGACTGGAACAACATCTCAACAGACTGGAAGAACTGGAGAAAATACAACAAAACCACTTACAACTTCAGGTACACACTGATTTATTGACTGGCTGTTTACTGGCTGCTTAACTGGCTGGTGTACCGACTGGCTGCTTTAACAGCTCTGCGCAGTATGATGACACCCTAACAACAGACTGTTTTATTCGCTCCGCTGATTGGCTTCTTTCCTCCAATCAGAGCCAGCTCCTGGGCTCGTCCGTGGGTGCGGTGACAGGCCCTGTGACCTCTGCTCCGACAGCGACCCCTGACCCCTCGCTTCCAAACCCTCCACCCAACCAGCATCCTTCAGAGGCCACGCCTACTCACACAGGTACCCGCACATAGACATATAAAGACGCCTCTTCCGGCTCTGAGGCGTCTGTATTTCGGGCGCCATTTTGGAGAAGCCAAGCTTCCGCGTGCGTCACAGATTGGGACGTTTGGTAGGCCAATCAGAGGCAGGTGGGGGCGGGTCTTTTCGTTACCCCGCTCTTAACTCTTTAAGGGGCAGCCGCGCAGCAACCAGTTAGTTGGAACTTGGAAAACTCCACACTCGGATTTGTGAAATAATAAATTGGCTGCAGTTTACTGCAGTTTAAACAGGTTCCTAGAGACATGGTCAGTTTGTGTGCAGAATGATGAGCTTTAGCCTCTCACACCCAAAACTTATTTTGTTATCGCTGGATAAGATGTTGTCAAAATAACAATTCTTTACGTTCTTTAATTGAGGAGACTTCTTGTAAAGTAAGTAATGCAGATGTGTAATAATAATTTAACTCTTGAGAGTGTAAAATGTTATACTCAAGAGTTAAAGATCTATAAGGGTCCATTTGGTTATCAACTCTCCATCATTTAGCTGGGGACCACCTAGAACCCCATCAAGGACCACTGGTGGTCCCCGGTCCTCCGGGTGAATCATAAGTAGTTCGGAGAGGCTTATTGTCGGTATCTATCCCCGTTACGATGCGCTAGACCCCTGGGAGATGCATTACCGAGGTGGAGTAGCCACACCTACCATCAGCTCCCAGTACTTACCCGTCGGTGGTGGAAAAAGTACTCACATTTTGTACTTAAGGCCGAAATGTATATACTGTAGGACTGTGGGTAATGTGTGTTTTAAAATCTACAAAGTATCTAGTAACTAAAGTTTTCAAATAATTGCAGTGGAGTAAAAGTACAATATTTCCGTCTGAGATGTAGTGGAGTAAAAGTATTGAAAATTAGAAATACTGCAGTAAATTTTTAAATACCTCAAAATTGTCCAGCTGCAGTACTTAGTTACTTTACACCACTGCTTATCGCACAACTTGCCTCACCCAAGCCGTGCTACTCATACACTAGAATGAAAGAACGAGCCCAATCGATGGTCTTGAAGGGCGGATCCAAACCCAGGCGCAGGATTCCAGCGCCGCTTCCTATTGCTTCACCAATCTATGTCAATCAAGGACCCCCATAATTATATGTATTTGGCCGCAGACCCCCATCATCTCATAACATTTTGTCCAGGGACCCCCAGAAGCAAAGATTTGAGTTAAAAATGTTCACTTGAATATATATATTCAAATATTTGCACAAATGGGGATTCCGGTGGCTTAATACGTATGGATTTGGTGAGTCCTTGCACATGTTTGAGAACCACTGCCCTCTCCTCTCCTCTCCAGGGCCCACCACCACAACCACCACCACCAACTCCTCCACCCAGCAGAACCAGAGAGGCACTAGGAGGTGTCTGGTGGACCAGCCTGCCCCCAGGTCCAGCTGCACCTCCTCTCCCTGGAACAAGGGAGTGCCCTCCTCTTCCCACAACACCAGGAGAAGACGGGACACCAAGCAAGGTCAGTTAGAACATAGTCTCGTGTAGCCGGACAACTAGTCCACAACCTCTGAATGCTTTATTCTGGAACTTAATTAGTTCGTCATTTCTGTTCAACAAAATATATTTTAAAATATCTTTAAAGCATATTTTTAACTAGTTTTAATGACTAGGACAAATTTACACGACTGCAAAGACGAAACGTAAGCAGGGAGGATGAGTACGTGCAGTGACAAATATCATCCTCCCCGCCCGGCTTCTCTCCCTCGAACACGAACACCAATTGTGTTTTTATAGACGCTCGACAAAGCCGGTTGCACCACAGTGGTTTCGAACCCACAACCTCCATGGTGGTGGGCAGGTACTATACCACTGCGCCACCTGAAGCCACCTACTTGCGGATAATTTTCAGGGCTTCCATTGCACTGTATGACTGTATGATGGAAGAATTTGAACAGTCTGGCTCGAGAGACTAGTTAGAATATAATATTATGTATAAAAGTGGGTGGAATTCTTCGTGGTAAAGCAGTTTAATCACTTAAACCGTATCTTCATTGACCAGGGTCCCCTGAGGCTGAGGGTCTATACTTTCTCCCCCTCCTTTTTCCCTTTACACCAAATCTCTTGGCTGAAAAAGCGACGCTTTGTACTATATCCTCCTGAGACCCAGCATTTTTCTTTGTGCACTGTAGTGGACATCAGGTTTTGTAACTTTCCTCTATTACTCTACATGTGAGTCTATTGAGTCCTTTTGTTCCTTACAGAGGACAACCGTAGCTGTAAAATGATGTATCATGTGTGGAGGTGTGGCCATGTGAGAGGGGTTTGGCCTGTCTTTTGAAACATTTGCACTACAGTGCACATTTTGGCCACACCCCCCACATTTGAGTCAATGTGAAGACTATTATGGATTATAAATGTCTGATAACTGCAAGGTAACTACTCAACTCAAACCAAAGCGTCATTGCACTTTAAATGGAAGAATTGTTCAAGGATTTGAATACTTTATCTCCTGCTGTTTATCCTGAGCACGTGGAGAGGCTTCTGCCGACAAAACAAACCTCAGTAACTTGCTCAAAGGCACACAAGGTACTGCTTTTGAAGGAGGGAGGCGAGATATTTCTGGAGGATGTAGTAACCTTGTTCAACCACATGGAGGCAGAAGTGTCCGTTCAGTAGTACAGGACGCTCCTCCGAATGACTCTGCTGTATTTAACAGTCGGCCTTATCATTTTGTCATTTCTGTGTCGTACCTTTAGTTGTTTACACCAGTCGACTAATACGTTTTATCCTGTTCTTAAAGTCTTTAAAATGATGACATGATGAAGTCCACTCAACTTAGTAATACACCTCTCATATGCTCTCCTCACGTCTGTCTGCCTGCCTGCCTGCCTGCCTGCCTGCCTGCCTGCCTGTCTGTCTGCCTGCCTGCCTGCCTGCCTGCCTGCCTGCCTGTCTGTCTGTCTGTCTGTCTGTCTGTCTGTCTGTCTGTCTGTCTGTCTGTCTGTCTGTCTGTCTGCCTGCCTGCCTGCCTGCCTGCCTGCCTGCCTGCCTGTCTGTCTGTCTGTCTGTCTGTCTGTCTGTCTGTCTGCCTGCCTGCCTGCCTGCCTGCCTGCCTGCCTGCCTGCCTGCCTGCCTGCCTGTCTGTCTGTCTGTCTGTCTGCGTTGGTGTCTTGCATTCCACTGTCTTCCCCAGAGTGTGTGCGGGGTAGTGATGGGTCGTTCATTATCGATTCGTTCAAAATAAATAGTTCATTGGTGTGAACGTGAACGAGCTCGTTCACTTCCTGAAACTGTTACGTTCACGCTATCGTTCATGCCCCCCCCCCCCCCCCCCGTACACAGAATAGCGCTACAGGCTACTGAACGAGAATGTGAACGAATCATTTGAACGAATCATTGCCGTGAACGAAATGGTTCGTTCACTGAAATTAACGTTTTTCCCCCACCACTAGTGTGGGGGTTAGGGGGGTGGCAGGCAGGGTTGCTTGTGTGAGAGGGGAGCAGCCAGGTTGTCATGGCAACTCTATTTCTACCAGTCATTCCCTCTATCGTCCTTCTTTTCACACCTCTTTCTATCCACCTTACTCTCTCTCTCTCTCTCTCTGTCTCTGTCTCTGTCTCTGTCTCTGTCTCTCTCTCTCGATTATGTTTAGGTCTTTCCTCCATTCTAGATACCAGAGCTGTTCTCTTGTTGTAAAACGAAACCATCATGATTTCTCTATCTCTACATATTTGTCTGTAAATACATACAGTATACATCCACCGCCATTCTATGTCACACAAAAGTAGCAAAAATACCCGATCTACAAGTTAAAAACGCGCCACACCGCGACTCGTTTTGAGCTTGTAGATCTGCTATTTTTGCTTTTTTTTAAATTGGAATCCAGATTATTTTTGGTGCTATTTTTTAATTGGAATCCTGTTATACTTATGTTAACTTTATGAACTTAAATACAAATACATTGGACATACAAAAGACAATAGAAATGTAATACTGGTCATAAAGCGGGTCATGTTTGCATGTTTGGAATTGTAACAGCTGAAATCAATGATATATCAGTATTCCCATATTAACCTGCGGGGCGCATTAAGTGATGGTGGGGGCCGCATGTGGCCCCCGGGCCGCCAGTTGCCCATGTATGGTGTAGCACATCAAGATGTCACAACCCATCGTTGATGGCTGTCAATCACCCCGATGGCAACGTCCCATCGGTACTACCCTAATGTAGACATCTTTGATTTTTACATGTTTTCTTTTCTCTTATTCTACTCGCTCTGCCCCCCCACCCCCTGTTTTCGTTCCTGAAAACTATGAATTTATAAAACTATGAATGGAGCTTGCACAAAAATAATTTACAATTTAGGCATTTAGCAGATGCTCTTTATCCAGAGCGACTTACAGTAAGCAAGGTTTAACCCATTAAGACCTGAAGCCGATTCTACATGTCTCCTAAATCTCAACAGTTTTCTGAAAAACGTATGTTTCTATATCAGTGGTGTTCAATCTTTTTCATGTCAAGGACCCCCAAAATTATATATATTTGGCCGTGGACCCCCATCAAAATATTTAGTTCCAGGGACCCCCAGAAGCAACGATTTGAGTTAACAATGTTCGCTTTAAAATATATATATATTCAAAGATTTGCACACATTTTCACGATTTTTCAAAAATAGCAGATCTACCAGCTCGTAGCGCGTATATCTGCTATTTTTGAATAGCCCAAAGTGTAAAATAATGCTTTTAGCTCAAATCTAAAAATGACACAGTTCCAGGTCTCAATGGGTTAAGGTAAACACATGCATCTAGGATCAGAACCTCACATCAGTCTAAAAACAATATACTGTAATTCAAAAAATAATGTATCTGTACATTATTCAGATTGTCTGTCTGTCTGTCTGTCTCTCTCCACCACCAGGAAATGGCAGACGCTCGGAGGCAGTCCTCGGCAGCAGCCAGCGTAGCCTAGCAACCGGAGCCAGCACCAGCGAGACACATGAGGTTTCCATGGTTACAACCCAGCAGGACTGCAGGCCAGATCAAAGCAGGTAAAACAGGAGAGAGAGAGCTAGAGAGAGAGATGAGATTCTAGTGGTTCTGGTGGTGTGATTTTAAAATGGAGGAGTTTGGTGTGTACCACGACTTCACTGTTTAATTGTTTGTGTGTGTGTGTGCTTGTATTAATATAGTTGTAAGGGTCAAATGTCCCCGCAATATAGTATAATTTGAGAAATGGACATTGTGAGGACCCCTCTCCTCTCTAAGAGAAATGTGTTTTTTTCACGATTATAAATGATTTTTAGGCTTACTTTTATTAGAGGTCAGGGTTGAAGTTATCCCTGATTTGTATTTAGTTGCTTTGACGGTGTCACACACCCGGAAATAGCAGATCTACAAGCTTGTAGATCGGCTATTTTTGCGTTCAGCATTAGGGTTAAAATGGCAGAGAAATTTAAAAAATGGCATTCGTAATATCGCCGTCCTAAAATGTTGACGTCCTCACAAGCATAGTAAATACAAGTGTGTGTGTGTGTGTGTGTGTGTGCGCGCGTGTGGTCTCTGCAGACAGTACTGGTTTTACCTCACAGATATTTGCATAATCATTCAGAGAAAGAGAGGAGAGGGGGAGGGATGGATGGATGGATGCAGAGAGGGGCGGTGCGGGGGGGGAGGGGTGGAGCGAGGGGGAGGGGTGCTGGATGTGTTGTAAATTCACAAGTCTTCTCCCGGTTGCCTCACTCATCGTTACCACGGCAACACAGACAGCATTCATCAGCAGCATGCGGGAGCTCACCTCTAGCTACTGTGTGTGTGTGTGTGTGTGTGTGTGTGTGTGTGTGTGTGTGTGTGTGTTTGACGCAGAGTGTGAAGGAGATCTGCATGAACGTGGCAGTAAGCCAACGCTCTCGCTCTCCGTCTCTCTTGCGCATCTCAAATGAAAGAGTACTTTGAATTGCTGCCAGAGAGAGAGAGAGAGAGTTCATACAGACAGTTTAATGTCGCTGATCGTTTTTCCCCAGAATGCATCAGTGTGGCAAGGTGCCAGGAAGACTAACATTAATCCTGCCGTGTGTGTGTGCGTGCGTGCGTGCACACTGCGGTCAGTTCAAAATGTGTACATATGGGGCTTTCCTGTGTGTGTGTGTGTGTGTGTGTGTGTGTGTGTGAGAGAGAGTATAGTACATGGTATATGTCCATGTATCAGATATGAATGTTTTTCGTCTTTGTGTTTGTCTCACAACGCGCCGCTGTGCGACGTTGTCAGAGCTTGTATGTCGGCCGGTGCGAGACACAATCCACAACTAGGTATAAATCAGGTTTCAGCGACAACATGAATTCAGCAGATCCCGTGGCGTATACATACCAGCCAGTATAAAAGAAGACCTTTAAATGGAAGGTTGTGTTAGGGCTGGATGATAGGACCATTATTTAGAAAGATATTAGTAAAGATAGATAGCATATCTGCAACCCCACAACGCGTTGCAAAGCAACATGTTGTGAGGTTGTAGATATGCTACAGCACACACGCCTATTATACATCAAATGACCTACACGCTTTCTGTCCTCCACACACTCTGTCTGTCTGTCTGTCTGTCTGTCTGTCTGTAAACAGACAGACAGACAGACAGACAGACATCCCCTCCAGAGAGAGATGGAGGGGATGCAGCAGAGGAGATGGAGGAGGGGTAGCATAGTGTGTGTGTGTGTGTGTGTGTGTGTGTGTGTGTGTGTTTGTGTGTATGGGTGGGCGGGCGCACACACACATCATGTGCAATTTGTGGTAAACAGGCAGCAAAGCTCAATATTCAGCTGTGGTTGAATTCAGGAGGAAAAGCTGCCTAGCAACACACACACACACACACACGCACACGCACGCACACACACACACACGTACAAACAAACACACAGCATAGTGGTTTGTGTGTGTTATGCGGTTTATTTTCATAGAATAAAAATGGATAGATAGATTGTTTCAATAAGATCATTTCTTTGACATTTGTAGAGGATACAGTAACAGTCATAACACGAGAGGGGGTTACTCTGCTCTCTCTCTCTCTCCATTCACAAGATTGGGGGAGGGTGACAGAGAGAGAGCTAATAAGTGCTACTGTCATCCATCTCTTTCAAACCAGCAGAGAGCCTGCGGAATGACGTGTCTACGTCACCTACCCAGTCAGGTGACGTCATTCACGGTGGGTGGGTGGGGAGTGTGTGTGTGTGAGAGAGAGAGAGAGAGAGAGAGAGGGGGGACAGAGAGAGAGGGAGAGCGAGGAGGGAAAGAGGAGAGGGGGACACGAACAGAATTCCTCAACCAGTCTAGAGGCAGGATGTGAGGAGATGAGACGCGCACGCACATACATGCACACTCACAGGACAACGCACGCACATACATGCACACTCACAGGACACAACAAATCGGCTCTGTGCGCTGAGGAAGAAGCTGGAATAATCATTATAAACGGCAACAACAGACTGTTGGGGGAAAAGGGGGAATATTTTTCTTTCTTTCTTTCTCCCGGGGGGAACAAAAACAAGAAACGCGCGATCTGTCCGGCGGAGAAGGGGAGAACAGCGCCACCATCATGTCTTCCACGCAGGTGTCGTCGTCGCGGCGTCAGTCTTGTTATCTGTGCGACCTGCCCCGCATGCCGTGGGCCATGATCTGGGACTTCAGCGAGGCTGTGTGCCGCGGCTGTGTCAACTACGAGGGAGCCGACCGCATCGAGTTCGTCATCGAGACCGCCCGGCATCTGAAGCGAGCTCACGGCCACCAGGACGCTGGCAGGTCCGGTCCCGGTGGACCGCAGCAGCACCAGACATCTGCAGCCAAGAGCCACGCGCCGGGAGGGATGTTACCAGGGAAAGAGCCGCCGGCAGCGGTCGGACAGCTCAACCACGTGGACGGACCGGGGAAACAGCCTCAGCCTGGCTTGGACCGGTATTCAATCGGTTCCGACGGCAGAGGGAGGTTCGATTATTCACTCGGCCCGCACGGCAGCACCAGACTACCCAATGGCTTCTCCAAATCAGACGACGGCCCACCGGAACTGAACCGACAGAGTCCAAACTCGCGGAGCAGAAGTCACGGGCTTGTAGCGGTGCCGGGTCAGCTGAACGTTCCGCCTAACCTGCTGCCGCAGACGCTGCTGAACGGACCGGTCACGGCAGCGGGGATGGCGGCCCCGCATGGCATTTCGAGCCGGGTGGCTCCACAGAGCTCCATGGTCGGGGCGGGCGGCACCTCTCTCTCCATGGCCGCACAGGGACTGTCGGAACCGGGAGGGAAGCGACCAGGCTCGGTGTCCAGCACCGACCAGGATCGGGAGCTGAAGGAGAAGCAGCGGAACGCCGAGGTGCTGTCAGAGCTGAGCGAGAGCCTCCGGAACCGGCAGGAGGAATGGACGAGCCGGCCCAAGGCGGTGAGAGACACGCTGGTCACTCTGTCCAACTGCGCCCCGTTCGACGTGCGCTTCAAGAAGGACCACGGCCTGGTCGGTAGGGTGTTCGCCTTTGACGCGGTATCCAAACCGGGCCTGGACTACGAGCTGAAGATCTTCATCGAGTACCCGAGCGGCTCCGGTACCGTTTTCTCCAGCGCATCGGGGGTCGCCAAGCAGATGTACCAGGACTGCATGAAGGACTTCGGCCGAGGTTTGTCTTCTGGGTTTAAGTATTTGGAGTATGAGAAGAAGCATGGCTCCGGGGACTGGAGGCTGCTGGGGGATCTTCTCCCCGAGGCCCTGCGTTTTTTTAAGGAGGGTCTAGGAGGGGACATGCTGCCGCAGCCGCACATAGACGGCAGCTGTCCCCTGCTGCCCACCTCCCTGGTGATGCCCGGCGCTCGCTCCCTGGCCGCCGGTGGCAGTGGCAGCAGCAGCAACAACCCGAGGACCGGCGGGAGGAAGCGCAAAGCCTCCCCGGAGCCAGACTCCGCCGACGGCGGTCTGAAGGCGACCGAGGACCACCAGCAGAGGACGCAGTGGATGAACAGCCAGTCCTCTCATGGGGGAGGGGGAGGGGGAGGGGTACCCCAGCCTCCTCTCGGTCCGGGACATCCCGGCGTCCACACGCCGCCCGAATCCTCTGCGCAGCCCCCGCAGAACGGACAGTCGCCGATGGCCGCGCTCATGTCGGCGGCGGACACGCTGGGTCCGAACGCGCACTCGCCGAAGCAGGACAGGGACTCGGTTCACTCCACCACGTCGTCCTCCAGACACAACAGCAGCAGCCCTGTGTCGCCGGCCTCCGTGTCCGGCCAGCGGCGCCTCTCCTCTCGCAACGGGGACCTCGGCGCGCCGTCCCAGTCGGGCGGCGGCGGCGGGAGCGCGCACTCCGGCATGGACCACCAGACCCAAAACATTCCCGACTCTCCCACCATGGCCAACAACGGGCCTCTGTGCTGCACCATTTGTCACGAACGGCTGGAGGACACACATTTTGTCCAGTGCCCCTCTGTCCCCAACCACAAGTTCTGCTTCCCTTGTTCCCGGGAGAGCATCAAGGCACAGGGAGCCACCGGAGAGGTGTACTGCCCCAGCGGGGAGAAATGCCCGTTAGTTGGCTCCAACGTGCCTTGGGCCTTCATGCAGGGAGAGATAGCGACCATTCTGGCAGGAGATGTGAAGGTAAAAAAGGAAAGAGACCCCTGATCACGAAACAAACTTTAATATTAGAAATAAAACTCTTGGTATCCAGTTAGTAGAACACATTGATTGAAAAGATGGGGTCGCACACAAGAAACGGCTCCTTTGCTGAATATTTATTTATTCCCATAACAGTCTGTTTTTTTTTCATTTGATTGAATTGATTTATTCCCATAATACAGAGAGATTGTCAAACTTTTTAGTTTCAAGGATCCTCAATTTTGATACGATTTATTGTATTTTCTGGGACCCCAGTTTGAGAACATTTTTTATTGTTGGACATGATTTTGGTCCCATATGGTCTGTCATTTGGTCCAGAATTCCTTTGATGTCTATGTACTTGTAGGTATAGAGATCGTGACAGTGAAACTGGTCAAAACAGACTTTTATACGTTCTCTAGGTGTGTTTACTTGTACTTGTAATGATGGTGAAGACTAACTATCAGTCATTTAGCTGGGGGCCCCCCTGGAACCCCATTAAGGTCCCCTGGGTGTCCCTGGACTCCACTTTGAGAACCACTGCCTTAATAGATGGAATGAAGAATATTGAATACTCATTCAAGTTGCATGATAGACAGAATGTTAGTTTTCTTATGGGTGATGTGATTATAGTTATAAATGGTGAATTTATATAGCGCTTTTATCCAAAGCGCTTTACATAGATTGCGCTTTACATTCACCCATTCACACACACATTCACACACCGATGGCGGAGGAAAACATGCAAGGCACCAACCTGCTCATCGGGAGCAATTAGGGGTTCAGCGTCTTGCTCAAGGACACTTCGACACTAACTCTGAAGGAGCCCGGGATCGAACTGGGAACCTCACGGTTCCCATCCGGCCGCTCTACCCCTCATCTGCAATTTTTGAAAAATCGTGACAATTTGTGCAAATCTTTGAATAGAGCCTATATTTTTTAAAGCGAACATTTGTAAACTATTTTGTTCCAGGGACGCCCCCAGCAGCAAAGATTTGAGTTACAACTGTTCGCTTTAAAAAATATATACTCACACAACTTTTCACGATTTTTCAAAAATAGCAGATCTACAAGCTCATATAGCGCGGCACTCAGAGATGTGTTGCCCGGATTGAATGAAGTTAAAGAGGTAGAACCCACACATCGTCTTCAAGGCAAAGGATCGCGTTATTGAGTAGACAACGTTTCGAGGTCTGCACTTACTACATACTGACCTGATACCAACGTCTACTCAATAAAGCCATCCTTTGCCTTGAAAACGATGCGTGTGTTCTACCTCCTTTAAATATTTGTTTCTTTGGCCTAGCACCCACTGTCGATGTTCGTGTAATTAGGTACGCTTTGATGTGATCGTAGACAAAATGTTCCCAGGATTTTATTTTCACATCAGTCGATCAGTAAAGATTAGATTAGTGTCAGTATTCCTTATGATAAGGTGGACGAAATACTCAAGCTCAGTACTTGAGTCAAAGTATAGATACTCCTGGTCAAATAAAACTGAAGTGAAAGTTGCTCAGTTCAGTACTTGATTGGTCGTAATATTGTGATATGGCATAAGGTCTTGTCTTTTCCTATTTTACTTCACAAATAGTGAGCTCACAGCTAATTTCCACGATTTTATTTTTTTGGGAGAGAATCGTTTTTATATTGTTAATATCTATCTATTGATTTAATCATGTAAGCATTTGGTCAAAAATATTGCAATTTTGTCCAATATCGCCCAGCCTTACTCTATTGCCCGTGTTGATAATTATCTATGAATGGCTGAATGCCTGAGGTTCATATAGCCTACAAAAGGTTTATTTGTTTGTTTATTTATTTATATTATTTATTTATTTATATTATTTTAGTTAATCTTTCTGTCAAGACTATGAATACTCCATGTCAGAATGAATGACTAAATACTTGTATGTTGAAACATACAGTATTGTACCTCGTTAATAATGGAATACTTAGATGATCTAATCTTTACTGATGTGAAAATATGCTGAGAACATCTGCCATAATGACATCACCCATAAGAAAAATAACTATTCTCTTTGGTTAAAACAAAAAGAAAGGATAGAGCTCTATATTCTGAAAGTGATTCATTGCTATAGTAAGAGTGTTTGTTCAGTAACAGGAGACTCCCCGACTCTTCAGTAAACATAAAATACATATTCAGGTGGGACAACGATTTCATCCATCAGGAGAGCATTTATCAGCATCAATTTTCTAGTCTTCCAATTCTGTCTGCAAATGTTTTGTAATCATCCCTTCCAATTTCACTTACAGCACCTTTTAAAATTAACATTCTATTATGGGAATAAAATAAGTACAATACAATAAAGAAATAATTTAATTCTTTTCAATAAATGAGGAACAAAACTCTTGTGTTTGACACCTCCTTACCCTTCCAAAATAGAGAGAGAGAGAGAGAGAGAGGGACATAAATTAGTCTGGAAAATATATAAATATTAAATATACATGTGAATATTTCAGCAACTGACAACTTGTGGATGTATGAAAAGAAAAGAAAAACAAAACAAAAAAAAAACAGACATGGTTGTCTGAATCCTTCCGTCGGTGAAGGAAGTTCCAGTAACGCTATGTGACGTCACCTCGTTTTCGGCACGAGGATGCTGGTTGTTGTCATGACGATGTCATGTTGTTGTGTTTTGACTGACTGACTGATGACAGGTAGTGACACAGGATATAGAGGGAGTGAGTAGGGGTTGGGATCTAGAACCGGAGGATCCGGATCCAACTTTGAGGAACCGGAATCGGTTCAGTCACATTTGGAACCGTTTCCAGAAGCGTTTTTTAATCACACCGTCAGAGCTGGTTATGTGGACCTCACGTCTGCTATACAATTACAATACCAGGGGTTCTCAAACTTTTTAATTTCAATGACCACCATAACTCTTGAGTTACAGACCTTTAACCCATTAAGACCGGGAACTTCATTTTAAGATTTCTTTGGCTATTCAAAAATGGCAGATACACAAGCTCATCTTAGGGAGGGACTATAGTGGAGAAGAGCTTCTAGATCTGTGAGCTTGTAGATCTTCTGCTGCTTTTTTTTATCGTGAAAATGTGTGCAAATCTTCGTTTTCTGAAAAACTTATGTTGCTATAATATCAGTGGTTCTCAAACCTTTCCATGTCAAGGACCCCATAAATGATATGTATTTGGCCGCCGACCCCCATCTCAAAATATGTTGTCCCCCCCACCCCCCCCCCAGAAGTAAATATTTGAGTAAAAAATGTTTTCTTGAAAATACATATATTCAAAGATTTGCAAAAACAAGCTCGTAGCGCGGCTATGAGCTTGTATCTCTGCTGTTTTTCATGGCCCCCCCCAGAAGCAGAGATTTGAGTTAAAAATGCTGTTTGAAAAAAAAAGAAAAATCAAAGATTTGCACAAATGTTCACGATTTTTCAAAACAAATAGCAGATCTACAAGCTCGTAGCACGGCTATGAGCTTGTATATCTGCTATTTTTGATAGCCCCTCCCCAGAAGCAGAGATTTGAGATAAAAAATGTGTTTTAAAAAAAAGAAAAAATCTAATATTTGCACAAATGTTCAAGATTTTTCAAAAATTAAAAAAGGAACCGGAATGGTTAAAATCCTCCCAACCCTAGGAGTGAGAGAGAAGCTGTGTTTCGTCAAATGAAAATATACATCATGTCCAAACCATTTCAGCTGTTTATTTTGTGTTCTTTTTTTTAAGAACACATTAAGGAAATGTATTTGATCAGATTTTGTGAATAATTTCAATAACTTAAATTTTTTCATTTTTATTTTATATTTTCTACGAAGAAGGTTGTTTTTTATTTTATTTAACAAAAATAATCTGTGAATTGGTCCCAGTCATCAGACATTGAGCCGTTTAACCCATTAAGACCTGAGGCCCATTCTACAAAATTCCTTCTAAATCAGTAGTTCTCAAACCTTTTCGTTCCAAGGACATGTATTTGGCTGCGGACCCCCCCCCCCCCAATCTGAAAATGTTTTGTGCCAGTGACCCCCCCCCCCCCCCCCCCAGAAGAGAAGATTTGTGTTATAAAAATTCTAAATGATTCAACATTTTTCAAACGCTTTCAAGATTTTAATTTTTTTTCTCACAGAAATAGCAGATGTACAAGCTCGCAGCGTGGCACAAAGTGATGCGCTGTGAGCTAGCAGATAATTATCTGCTATTTTTTGAGAACCACTGTTCTAAACCACTCTTCTAAAGAGTTCTCTGAAAAACATATGATGCTATAGATATACATACAGTATGTAGCTCAAATCTAAAATGATGCGGTTTTAATGGGTTAAACCACTTTACTCTTTATCCACTGCACTTAGTTGCCCGGAGTCCCCAATGGCTCTATACTAGGCCCCCTCCTGTTTTCCCTCTGCACCAGGGGTTCTCAAACTATTTTTTTTAGGACCCATTTTTATGGGGGACATTTTTGTTTGGCGACCCCACACTTGACTTGTAGTGCAATTTAGATAAAGCATATTTAATGATAAAGCATACTTTATGTGTATATGGAAATGGGAATTCCGCGACAGGGATGGTTTACCGGGCTATACATTGGTAGCCTAGAATCCTGCTGAT